>NW_022589706.1:54801113-54995842 GCF_004348235.1 Phoca vitulina
TATATAATGTATGTATACATTATATATATACATATATAATGAAATATTACCCAGCCATCAAAAAGAATGAAATCTTGCCATTTGCAATGACATGGATGGAACTAGAGGGTATTATGCTAAGCAAAATAAGTCAGTCAGAGAAAGACAAATACCATATGATTTCACTTGTATGTGGAATTTAAGAAAAAAAGCAGATGAAAATAGGGGGAGGGAAGGAAAAATAAAAGAAGACGAAAACAGGTAGGGAGGCAAACCATGAGAGACTCTTAACTGTAGGATACAAACTGAAGGTTGCTGGAAGGGAGGTGGTGGGGGATGGGGTAACTGGGTGATGGGCATTAAGGAGGGCACTTGAAGTAATGAGCACTGGGTGTTGTATGCAACTGATGAATCACTAAATTCTACCTCTGAAACTAAGAATGCAGTATATGTTAACTAAATTGAATTCAAATAAAAAATTTAAGAAAAAAATTTTGAAGTATAAAACAGGCAGTACCAGGCACCTGGGTGACTCAGTTGGTTAAGCGGCTGCCTTCAGCTCAGGTCATGATCTCAGGGTCCTGGGATCGAGCCCCATGTCAGGCTCCCTGCTCAGCGGAGAGCCTACTTCTCCCTCTCCCTCTGCCTGCTGCTCTGCCTACTTGTGCTATCTGTCAAATAAATAAATAAAATCTTTAAAAAAAAAAAAAAAAAACAGGCAGTAAGGTGTGACATAGAAAGGGAGGGCCTGGGTTGGGCAATTTAAAATCTCCTGAAACTGGAAATCCAAATCAAAACCTCAATGAGATACCACCTCACACCAGTCAGAATGGCTAAAATTAACAAGTCAGGAAATGACAGATGTTGGCGGGGATGCGGAGAAAGGGGAACCCTCCTACACTGTTGGTGGGAAGGCAAGCTGGTGCAGCCACTCTGGAAAACAGTATGGAGGTTCCTCAAAAAGTTGAAAATAGAGCTACCATATGATCCAGCAATTGCACTACTGGGTATTTACCCCAAAGATACAAAAGTAGGGACCCGAAAGGCTACGTGCACCCCAATGTTTATAGCAGCAACGTCCACAATAGCCAAAGTGTGGAAAGAGACAAGATGTCCATCAACAGATGAATGGATAAAGAAGATGTGGTATATATATACAATGGAATATTATGCAGCCATCAAAAGGAATAAGATCTTGCCATTTGCAACGACGTGGATGGAACTGGAGGGTATTATGCTGAGCGAAATAAGTCAAACAGAGAAAGACATGTATCATATGACCTCACTGATATGAGGAATTCTTAATCTCAGGAAACAAACTGAGGGTGCTGGAGTGGGGGGTGGGGTGGGAGGGATGGGGTGACTGGGTGATGGACACTGGGGAGGGTATGTGTTCTGGTAAGCGCTGTGAATTGTGCAAGACTGTTAAATCTCAGATCTGTACCTCTGAAACAAATAATGCAACATATGTTAAGAAAGAAAAAAAGAAGAAGAATGTAGCAAGAGGGGAAGAATGAAGGGGGGGAAATCGGAGGGGGAGAAGAACCATGAGAGACAATGGACTCTGAAAAACAAACTGAGGGTTCTAGAGGGGAGGAGGTTGGGAGGATGGGTTAGCCTGGGGATGGGTATTGAGGAGGGCACGTTCTGCATGGAGCACTGGGTGTTATGCACAAACAATGAATCATGGAACACTATATCTAAAACTAATGATGTAATGTATGGGGATTAACATAACAATAAAAAAAATTTATAAAGTAAAAAAAATAAATAAATAAAATCTCCTGAAACTTCCAGGTGGCATGGAAGGTGCACAGAGGTTCCCATAAGCTCCACAGCACTGGTGGTGTCAACTGGCCAGTCTTCCAAGGAGGTTACTGTGACAAGGGCACAGTGATCCTGGCCTGAGGGCTACAGGGCAAATGGTCTGATCTGGGTACTGGGTAGGACTCATAGCTGGGAGGACCTCAAAGCTGATAAAAACAAATGGAAGACATCAGAAGCAGAAACTAGCAGGATGCCCAGAAATGGGATCAGACCAATTGCCTCTCAGTGGACACGAGCCAGAGCACAGAAGGGACTGCCCTGAGCCACCAACATTAAGAAATTACCTTAGCTTCCATCTTGGAGAGGAGCAGATTTTCAGAAAATCTGAAAGCCCGAATCATCCATAGAGACTGAGCTAATTTAAAGAGACTGTTTCAATTACAGGATCAGCCTGACTGTACCATGTTCACCTAAAATTTCATTTTCACGCTCTACCCGATAGGGTGGAGGACTGATGAGAGCCATCAGATCAGTTCTATGTTTACTTTATACACATCTGTAGTGTCAGAAAATTTGCAACCACATTACAAGCAAAAAGTTTCTATGTTTATAGGCATTTTATCATGATAGTTTCGTTTGCAGTGAATTTTTAAGAATGTAAACAGCTGTAGTAGTGTTTGCAGGAGTACATTTCATCACGATGGCATATCAAAGACACATTCTAGCAGCAGGGAAATGGGAATTAGGAGAAACTAAAATCTGGAGTGTCATATAAACTCCTACAAAGTGTGTGTGTGTGTGTGTTTTCACACACGCTCACACACCATGCACTGAGAAGAGAATTACCATTACCAGAAACAAGACCTTGTGAGATAGAGAAGATAGCTGGGAGCGAGATCAGGAGCAGGGCAGTGGGGAGCCTATGAAGTTGTGCTAATGCATTAGGGCTCCTGGAAGCTGATGCTGGGCCACCCTGGAGGTCACCTGCAGCTTCGTGGGGAGTTCACGTGCACGTTCCTGCTGGCCTCCTTCCTCAAGCACCTCCATCTCTCTACCTGAAGTCTTTCTCTGGGAATGTGCTCAGCATACCACCCTGGCAGGCTAGAAACGCTGGAGAGGTAATACCCCAGGCCCAACTCTCAACAGTGACTGATGGGAGCTAGTGGATCAATACCCCATCTTCCTCTCTTTTCAGTAGGACAATTCTGAGAAGTGCTCTACCCTGTCTCAGAGGGCCCCTATCAGACTAAATCCTGGTTGTCTGCTGGAGCAGCCCACTCATTAACTCGGCTCCCCTCCCATGCCTGCCTCCCTTCTCCACTCTGCCACTGTGCTTCCTGGAGTAGCCTCCCAAGTCCAATCAAACACAGAGCCATGAGTCGGGGTCTGTTTTTAGGGAAACTCAGATAAGACAGCTAGCTAGACCGGGAATGGAAAGTGACCTGACTGACAAGCCCTAGCAATGAGCAAAGTATGGAAAAGAGCAGAAACCTCTATGTGTAAGATATCTTATAAAGGCTTATGCATCTCTAACATACAAACTTGTCCCGTCACTATGTTGTACACCCAAAACAAAGGTAACACTGTGTGTCAACTATACTTCAATTTTTTAAGAAAGGGTTTATGTATCTCTTTGCTCTTTTAAAGCTTTTAATATGCTGGCTAATTGAACATAATAAAAATAAATAAATAAAGCTTTTAATAAATTCCAGACCACCTTGGCCATGCTGGGGGAAACTAAGGGAAGGACTTTTGCTTAGGTGTGAGTGAGAGCCTAAAAGCTGACCCAGAATTGCTGCAGAGACTCGGGGGCCACATGGTCTGACTGTAGGAGCCTTTCAGAGACAGAAAGAGGCTTGCTTGATCTAGTCACCTCTTGACCAGCAAATAGTCTGCTGGGGGCTAAATCTTAGAGGTTGTGGGTTTTACCTTACCAAAGAAGACATTTCCCAGAATCTGTTTCTCCGAACCCACCATTTTCCTTCTTCCCAGGCAAGTTTCTCTAATACGCTACAGTGGTCATGAAACACATGCACAACAAGGTAGAGTGCAATTTAGTCTATGAGTTGACAGAAATGCTTAAAATGATGAAACAGAATACGGCTGTAGGATGAAAAACATTTCTTCTGCTGTGAACATATATTTAGTCCAGCTGCTTCTTTATTCTTGAGTACTTTGTTGCAGCAGTGCGGGCACCCACTGAGAATGTTATGTTAATACGACATTCTTCTGAGATGGTTTGCTGTGGCATTAATATTTGAGCTCACTTGTTGCAGCCTTCCCATTGAGCCAAAATGGGTGTGCGACTGACAGGTTGTGTTGTTCTTGTTCACCTTTCTTCGGATAATTATTCACCTTGAGAATGGTCAGCGCTGCTTTCCTGCTGGGCTCAGTCATGTCTAATGCTTTGATCCACTTCTTCCATTGATGTTGCCCTTTCTTATGACACTTGCTAATTGAATTTAGATCAGTGCCAACAGTATCTCTGAAGAAAAGAATTCAGGGGAATGCTTAAGAATATAATCATATTTTTCTCCCCATGTAGCATTCATTATGGTGTTCTCAATGACTTGCTCAACTTCACAGAGACATTAGCTTGTAAGGCCTGGGTCTGGATTTAGGGTCTTAGGAATGCAGCAAGATTTGGTGAATTGTTTATCCAGAAAACAGTGGCTAAGAACAATGTCATTAAGAATACAAAGTAAAAATTGTGATCAAGAAGAAAAGTAGAAACCAGACCTGGAGAAGCAGTTGCTAGCCTTAAGTTTTAGGAGAGCTACAGCTCTGAAGATGTAAATAAGCCAAGGGTCAAAAGCTGAGGCTATCAGAAACAGGTCTAGAAGCAGATTGTAAGACAGGTTGGGTGAGGTCTTTTGGACTAAGGCCATGAACAATGCAAAGGTGACAGGGACTCATTTTGTGGTAGGCTAGTTTCATGGCTATAGTAATAATTATCTCACCAATTATATGCCAATTACTTCTGTGGTTTCCCCATTCCTGGGAATAGTGCTGTGTTGGACTTTCTGGCTCCCTTATGGTTGGATAGAGGCATTTTACTGGTTCTGAGCCATGAGTTTTAAGCAAATGCCATGTGCTTCCCTTCCAGCTCAGAGCATTTAATTGCCATTGCAAGACTCACCAGAGCCATCTTTTCCCACTGGAATAAGGATTGGCAACCTTCAAGATGGTGACTGCGACATCAGCCTGGGTCTTCAAGTAAGAAACCATGGAGCATATTGTCATAGCAATGTAATAGGACAGATGGTGGCTATACTTGCAGTGAACACAGAAAAATGTATAAATGTGTCAAATTACTATGTTGTATACCTGAAACTAACATAACATTGTGTGTCAACAAGATGCAAATTAAAAAAAAAAAAGAAAAAGAAAAGACAGTGTGGAGCCAAGCACCTAGCTGACCTGTGATGGATATGAAATAGCAAGAAATATTTTGTTTTTAAAGCCACTGAGATTCTGAACTTATTTGTTACCACAGGAGAATCTTACCTAACCTGTCTAATATAGTGAGAAAGAGGCAATTCTGCTGGGTTCAAAGAGATGAATTTGCTGAATATTACTCACATTTATACAAGAATCATGATGTAGTGAAAAGAACATGACAGGATGGTTGGATGAGAGAGTGGGTGGATGGGTAGATACAAAAATATATAAGATGGTAGGAAAAAAAAGATAGTAGGAAGGGAAAAATGAAGGGGGGGGAAACGGAGGGGGGGGGAACCATGAGAGACTATGGACTCTGAGAAACAAACTGAGGGTTCTAGAGGGGAGGGGATGGGGGGATGGGTTAGCCTGGTGATGGGTATTAAAGAAGGCATGTACTGAATGGAGCACTGGGTGTTATACGCAAACAATGAATCATGGAACACTACATCAAAAACTAATGATGTACTGTATGGTGATTAACATAACATAATAAAATAAAATTAAAAAAAAAATATATATATATATAAGATGGTTAAATACTGATGATTGTAGGATGGAATCAGGGATCCTGAGTTTAATCTGACTTCCTATTAACTGTGTGCTCAGGAATACCAGCTCATTTAACCTCTCCCATAGAACATCAGTATCTTCATCTGTACAACAGAGGAAAGAACATCTTCTCAGCCTTCTCGAGAACTGTATTGACAACTGTGGCCAAGAGACTCCAGGTGGCCCACTATGATCCCTACTTCTTGGTGTCCAATCCCTTCCCCTTGATGTGGGCAGGACAAGTGGCTTACTTCTAGTCAATAGAATATGGTGAAAGTTACAGCTCATTCTCTGATTATATTATGTCATGTAAGGCTCCATCTTGCTGGTGGACTCTCTCTAGAAACTCTTTGCCAGACTTATTAAAATCAATGGGTAAGTTGAAAAAGCCCATGTACCAAGAAACAATGGGCAGCCTCTGGGAACTGAGTGCCCAGTAGCTGAGGACCCAGCAAGAAACCAGGGCTCTCAGTCCTACAACCATAGGAAATTAATACTGCCAATAACTTGAGTGATCTTGAAAGCAGATTCTTTTTCAGCTGATCCTCTAGGTGGGAACGCAGCCTAGCTGACCCCTTCATCACACCCTTGTGAGACCCCAAGCAGACAACCCAGCTAAGCAGTGCCCAGACTTCTGAACCACAGAAACTGAGAAAATAAATGTGTGCTGTTTCAAGCTGTTACATGTATTACTGTTACTTTATTATGCAGCAACAGAAAATGAATATAATACTTTCATGAATTAAGACATGTCACAGCATTAAATAAACTGAGAAGTGCTAAATACATGTTAGGTATTCGCTTCAAAGTACACCAAAAACTTCATGGATGCTCTACATGGTACAAAGTCAAAAAAGTTACTCATATGTTTTGGGGATGGGGGGATCCACAAGTCATTTTTTAACCAAGTCTTCACATAAACTTTTCCCATTTTCCTTAAAATTACAGCATCTACTCTTTTATTCTGCCCTTGAAGTTCTGACGGCTGTGTCACTGATTGCTTTTGGTCTGTGATATACATAACTTCTATATTGCTGTCAATAAAGACAAAATCTGGGGTTTACTACTCCTTCTCAGAGACCTCTGAAAAGCCCAGGATATTTTAACTATGGATCCAATTTAATAGGTGCACTTCAGCCCACATTCCAGTGGAACTGCCACTTTTATCATTTTTACTATCACCCTACATGTTGCCCTAACTACAGAGAGCATCAATAAGTGCTTGTACTTTGTGTCTAAGTTTTTCTTCTAGAGACTTTTAAAATGCATGTTGAAGGGATATTGTCCATGTTGATATGCCAAATTTCATCACAATTACAGAGTATAAATGATATGCTCTCAATTTCTGTTACCAGTAATAACACTCCTTGCCTTCTATGGCAAATCTCCTTCCAAGAACCCGTGACCCATGTATAATCAGCTCTGTGGCTCTGGGATAGGACAACATAGAGCTTTTCCCCTAATCATTCCAAATCTGCAGTACAATGATTATGATAATGCCCAACAAGGAGTATCCTCTAAGGGCCAGGCTCTTTGCAAATACCTTATCTAATTCTCAAAATGACCCTGCAAAGTAAGTGTTTTCATTTCCATTTTATAGATCTGGAAACTCTGACTTAGGGAGAATAATTTCCCAACCTGAAGTCATAAATCTGTTAAGTCACTCAACCAAGATTTTAAATCAAGTGTGTTAGATCATAGCCCACCTTCTTCCTCCACCCTACCAACCCTTCTAACACTAAAAATTGAGAAAACATCATAGCACCAATTTAAGAATATTTCCCAATCTTCTCCCATTCATTAACATTTTTTAATGTTCTAGCCCTTTGTAGGTGGTATCTGTCTAATCACCAGTTTAGATATACAGTGATGCCAAACTCTGTAAAGGGATCTTCTATTAGTTAGGAGTACACTCGGCTATGAGTGATAATGCAAAGTTACATTTGCTTAGGGGCCCCTGGGTAGCTCAGTTGTTAAGTGTCTGCCTTCGGCTCAGGTCATGATCTCAGGGTCCTGGGATCGAGCCCTGCATCAGGCTCCCTTCTCGGCGGGAGGCCTGCTTCTCCCTCTCCCACTCCCCCTGCTTGTGTTCCCTCTCTCGCTGTGTCTCTCTCTGTCAAATAAATAAATAAATAAAATCTTTTTTAAAAAAAATTACGTTTACTTAAACAAGATACGAGTTTACTTCTCTTTCAGTAGGACTTGTATGGATTTGGACATGATTAAATCCAGGACCCAGCCCTCAGGAAATTTATGATCTAAAGGAAAAAATAAATAACTGCTGATAATGTGAAACGGAATGTACACTTTGCTATAGTAAAAATAGGAGTAATGGGCTGGGGAGCACAGAAAAGGTTGGTTCTAATTGGTAAAACCAAGAAGATTCCTTTGAGGAAGTGACATTGAATTAAGCTTTGAAGGTGAGAAAAATTTCAGTAGACAACAAAGGAGTTAGGGAGATATGTAAAATGCAAGGGGGAGACAAGGGCATTCCATGCTAAATAAATAACATGAACAAAAACAGAGAATAATAAAAGTGCTAGTCCATTTCCCATTTATAGAGAGGGTATGCATCTGGAAGAGGCTCCTTTTTTTCTTGTCCCCTCAATATCCACCCTTCCTTTCTTTCATAGTAATAGAATCTTTAGCTAAGGACATGGCTGCTCAAAATAAAGACGACATTTCCAGACTCCCATATAGCTAGTCTGACCACATGACTAAATTCTGATTGATGGGATCTATACAGATAGATGTATCATTAGATAGCAACTGAGAATCATCCTTAAGAAACCGGCCAGCCCTGTCCTTGTCCTCCTCTACTTCCCTTTACTTCCTTCCTACATGTAAGAATGTGATGTTGTGGCAAATCTTGAGCAGCCATCTTGGAATTTGAGATGCGTTTGGGCATCATGTTGGAGGTTCCAATACCCTATAATTTGCATAGAACCTTCCCATAGGTCCAGACTGGCTTTTCCATTGGGAACAGGGTCAGTGGGGAAAATACTATGCCTGACCCTTGCTTGAGATCTACAATGAGAATGTGTCCTACTGAACAATGTTGAAAAGAGACACAGGCCACCAAACAGACATCAATTCTAGATTAACACACATTCTTAGCTGTGTTTTTTGAATACATGAAGGGGATGGGTACCTGCTTAAATCCTTGTTTAAATCCTCCTTCTCTCCATATCTACTTCCCTCCCTACACTTTTTCTCTCTTTCAATCTCCAAATTCCCTGAAAATTTCCTTCAAAATCTTCTCTTTAACTTTAACTTTGTTATTTCTCCTTGTACCCCTCTGAAGACCCCAGGCATGCAGCATTCCACAAAATATTTTATTGCTTTGTAGAATTCAATAAAAGGTGATATTTTCAATGTTAGTCTTTGATTTTAACCCCTGAATGTGTTTCTGTTTCAGTAAGCAACCAAGAACCTCTAAAGAAACAATAGAAAATATGTGCATCAGACAATATTGCTTGCCTTCTCCAAAGGCATTTCCCTTGTTTCCTTACTAATAACACTTATTTTGTTCAGATTTGAGGAAGCAGTGTGCTCAAGGAAGTTTGGACTCTATCCCAGCACTAGAAGATTAAACATAATTAGCCAAGCCAGCCATGCTGATTCCATTTCCTCTACCAGTGATTGGTGTGAGCGTGGGCATATGACCCACTTCTGGTCCAAAGGGCCTGAGGAGAACCTGATAGGAACTTCTCAGAATGACTTTTCTCCATGATTAAAAAGAAGAAGAAGGGTCACCTGGATGGCTCAGTCAGTTAAGCGTCCGACTCCTGATTTTGGCTCAGGTCATGATCTCAGGGTCTTGAGATTGAGCCCGCATTGGGCTCCATGCTGGGCATGAAACCTGCTTAAGATTCTCTCCATCTCCCTCTACCCCCCTCCCCACTTGCACAAGCACTCTCTCTCTTAAAAAAAAAAAAAAAAAAAAGGAGGAGGAGAAGCATAAAGGAAGAACTCTCTTTCCTGTTTGAATTCAGTTATGTGAGGACATGATGCTTGCAGCTATGGCAGTCATTTTGTGACCATGAAATAAAAATCAGAAGAATCACAGAGAAGCTGACCCGGGACCCAGATATCAACTGTGCCGCTGAATTAGCAAACCTCAGAAACTTATTTCCAGATTTGTGCTATGTGAACAATAAACTTTTATTTTTAGTCTCTTTTAAGTATTCCATTTCTTATAGCAAAAAGCATCCTAACTGATAAAATATTCATGAATGACATCTATTTGCTTCCCTTTCACTCAATATTTCAAGGTTATTGAAGTTATTATAAATAAAATTATTAAATATTATTATAAATACAATCTTCATTTTTAGTTAGGTATAATTATAAACCAGACATAATTCATAATCTCTACTGATAGTATTTGATAGATACAATTAGACCTCCTAGACACATGAAGCTAAATCTTTATGGTCATCACAGTCAGGTCATTTTACAATGTCTGAAGGCAGTCTTTACCAGATGGTAAATCTCATTTTCATTTCCTTACCTGACTGGCTGAACCCACTGGCTGCCCAGCCAAAGAGGTTGAAAGCCATGCGGTGTGCTCATGGTGTCTACAGCCAAGCTTGGTGCTTGACCTGAGACTGGGGGCCTTAGATGGCCCCAAGCCTCTCAGCAGAATGAAAAGCCAAGTGGTCAAACTGGAAGATCTGCACAGAGACCAAAGGTTTCCATAATACCCTTGTTGAAACATTTCAGTGTTTCCCTTGGAAAATTCATGAGAAAGTAACGAGTCTGAACTGCTTTTTCCCAGCTGATGCAGGGTTGTTTTGAGTGCCCTAGGACAGCATAGGTTTGTATGCAGCCTTCTTCACAGTCATTTCTCATCACTGGATCTGGAATATCATGTACCCAGCTGTGTAATGTACCTGCCCTAATGCGCAACACATTTATTTTAAAATGCCATTTGTAGATTCTCTCAAGCCTGCAAAGGACATAATGAGATAATGTGGTGGAAAGCACTCGGTAATCTGTGAAGTACTATAAAAATGTTGCTATTTTTATTACAACTCTAGATTTTTTTTTTTATTTTAAAATGTTAAAGTGAGCAATGGCTTTATAAAAACCCTCTCATGGTCCCAGAGAGCTGCTACTAAGACATTGGGACACATACCTAGAGGTAGATCTGTGCTAATGGTTTCTACCATTTTTAAAGGCTAAAATTCTGTCCAAGAGACAGAAATAGTTCAGGAATCCCACCTTTTCCTCTGTCTCTTAAAACAGATAAATATGTAGTGAGCACTTCCAACCCTGAACAATTAAAACAGGTGTGGAAATGCCTTAAGGAAACCTAACTCAAAACTGGAGTAGGGTTGCCGTGAAAGCAGGCTCTCACATACGGACAACTGGTTGCAGCTTGCAAAGTCCCTGAGAAGAAGGAAGACTTCCTCCCGCGGGGCCACAGCAAGCTGCCATCACCTGCAGCCAAGGAGAAGCCGCCACTCCTTCCGACTCTCATTTTCCTCCTGTCACCGGTGAGACCCCCTGAACTTGGAAGAGTCCTTAGGAGCCTCTGCCTAACTATCAATTTTATCTCGTAGAGACAAACTCATGAATTGCTGGAACAGAAAAAGAAACATCTAGAGTACGGCCTGCACAGATAAATCATAAAATGCCATAAAGTGTCAACAGTTACCTCAGCTTCCTTGTAATGTTTCATTAGTATGACATTAATGTACATATAGGCATATTTTCTGAGCCTGCATGCACAACTTTATGCATGCCCATTCAGAGGCCTCCCCCTCTCAATATTCATCCCAAACCCTAATAAAGGCAGCCTGCTTACCTCTGTTGGGGAAGTCACTATTCCCCAAGACCTCCTTACTTGTACCAATAAAGATCACTCTGTGAGGTCATTCCACCTGATATAGTCTCTGTCTGGAACTCACCAAGGAGTGGGCCCACTTTGGTCCAGTAACACTCCAATGGACTTTTGTTCAAAACAAGCCTCCCCAACTTCCTCCTGTCCTCCATGAAAAGACACTCTCCTCATTTGTTCTCCAGACTTGCCTGGAGCTCATAGTCCTTGCTTGTCCCAAATTGCAATTCCTCTGCTATTCCTGAAAAAACTGGAATTTGCTGGCTGAATTGCTTATCTTTTTCTTTTAAGAGGTTGACACGGGATAAACCCTAAAATCATCTGTAAAGTGAACGCAACACCTATTCCCCATGTTCTCACTATTCCCTGTGTTAAGCATAGTATCCAACCCAGCAGGTGTTCCAGAAATATGTGTTGAACTGAGCTGAATTCAGGAAAGACTGTGGAACTCTTTTTTGTTATTTAGATTCAGTTAATTAACATATAGTGTATTATTAGTTTCAGAGGTAGAGGTCAGTGATTCATCAGTCTTATATAACACCCAGTGCTCATCACATCACATGCCCTCCTTAATGTTGATCACCCGGTTACCCCATCCCCTCACCCACCTCCCTCCAACAACCCTCAGTTTGTTTCCTAAAGTTAAGAGTCTCTCATGGTTTGTCTCCCTCTCTGATTTCATCTTGTTTTATTTTTCCCTCCCTTCCCCTATGCTGCTCTGTTTTGTTTCTTAAATTTGTGGAACTCTTTCTATTCAAAGTGTGGTCCATAGACGAGCTATGGTGGCACCAGAGGGAGCCATACAGAATCTGGGGGCGCCTGGGTGGCTCAGTCGGTTAAGCGCCTGCCTTGGGCTCAGGTCATGATCTCAGGGTCCTGGGATCGAGCCCCACATCGGGCTCCCTCCTCGGCGGGGAGTCTGCTTCTCCCTCTGCCTCTCCTCCCACTCGTTCTCTCAATCTCTCACTCTCTCTCTCAAATAAATAAATAAAATCTTTAAAAAAAAAGAGTCTCTTATTAAAAAAAAAAAAAAAAAATACCAAATCTCGGACTGCACTCCAGACCTACCAAATTAGAATCTGTTGGGGTTTTTTTTGTTGTTGTTTTTTTTTAAAGATTTTATTTATTTATTTGACAGAGAGAGACACAGCGAGAGAGGGAACACAAGCAGGGGGAGTGGGAGAGGGAGAACCAGGCCTCCCGCCGAGCAGGGAGCCCGATGTGGGGCTCGATCCCAGGACCCTGGGATCATGACCTGAGCCGAAGGCAGATGCTTAATGACTGAGCCACCCAGGTGCCCCATTCCACTTCTAATAGTCTATGCTTTCTTTCTAATCTAGCCCCTTGCATTAGTCTGCTCAGGCTGCCATAACAAAATACCATAGACTGGGTGGCTTAAGCAACAGACTTTTATTTTCTTGCAGTTTTAGAAGCTGGAATTCCAAGACCAGGGTGCCAGCCTTTCTGGTGAGAGTTCTCTTCCTGCTTGCAGACAGCTGCCTTCTTGCTGTGTCCTCACAAGTTAAATAAATACCCAATAGGTCAATGAGATCACATAGATCAGAGCAAACAGCTCGCTTCTAGTCCTGGTTCTACCACTAAGCTCTGTCTGTTCGACTGAAGAATCGAGATGTTAGACAAGGTGATCACTAAGGTATGGTAAGTCTGAGTCCTGGGTAGGACAGCCAGTCCAGGAACCAGGGTTTCTGGACTCCAAGTCCAGGGTCCCTTCCAAACACACCAAACTACTTCTCCTAACAATGTTGTTAGGAGCTTAAAGAGCAACAAAAAAACCAACAAGCTATAACATTAAACTAAAAAATGTACCTCACTCTTTTGTTCCTTAAACCTAAATCACTTTGATTACAACCAATTCATGACAATTCACACTAATGAAAGGAAGCATTGCCATGAATAATTCAGAAACTCACTAATAATTGGCCCAGCTGTAAGACGCTCCTGCCAAGAGAAGCATCCCGGGAGGCCGCCCTGGCTGGGTAGGTGGCAGGCCAGACTCACAATGCATGCAGATGATCTGCAGTATAGAAACAGCCTGTTGCCAGCTTCAAGATGAGGTTTACAAAAGCACAGTCACTTTCAGACCCTCTAGTGGTGGGGATTTGAGGACACCTTCAGTACCTGTGGCCAAGAGGCTGAGGGGAGCTGTGGGTTTTCAAAAGCTGACATAACACAGAAGTCTACAAATATTCTGCCAGCTTCTTAATCAATTCGCATCACTTCTTTGTTCCAGGAGCTCTGTCCGCAGCCACCCTCACTCCACATGGCCGCTCCTGGCCTTGGGTACTGCTGTAGGAACCTGATGGAGCACAGCAGGAAAGATGCCAACAATCCCACGAAACTCCAGCGAGCCACTGAGCAATGAACTCCCTTCAATATTCTCAAAGGAAAAGGGCGGGGTGGGGGGGGGAATACTGTAGAAAATCACCTGTTGAAGCACCTCCAAGCAATATACATTCTCCCCCTTCACTCCCTTCCCACTTCCCCCTGCCAAGAGTATGACACTGTGGGAAAATCTTCCCAAGCGGATCTGACTGAATTCACCCCCATCATTGGAGCCATACATCTTTGCTCCCACAACTTGGAGTTAAATTAAGCCTATTTCCAACTTCCCTGAGCCATAGAGGAGCACCTTTTATGCTACTGCAGTCCTCAGAAAACATCAGCAACTACATTTGGTCTTACACCAAAAACGTATCTGTGCATGTGGCACTAGCTACAGGAATGTAACCAAGTAATTGTTTAGAAAAAGCACAGGATACTTGTGCTCAGTGTGACCTTGAGTCTGTACCCCAACAGCTGTGAATGCTTGATGAGAGGGACTGAAGAGGACGGCAGTGCCCCAACCAGTAATGCCCCATATGTGGTATAATTTAAAGCTGACTAATCCAGACTTTAGGAAGTGTCCTATTGTTTGCTATTTTGTGATGATTTGTTGGAGGCATAGAACAAGATTGTATCCGGATCTGACACCTCTTATGTCCCAGTTTACATCCTCTTCGCCCACCTGTTTACTCATCATTACTGACGGAATCCACACACTCAGATGGAAACTGACCACACATTATGTCAACCACCCCAAATATACAGCCCACTTTGTGCCCCCAGGCTTCTCTGTCACTGTCAAACCATGTGATATGCCTGCAGACCAACCATTCTGATCACACAGGTGGCTAAAAGTGGGAGGAAGTTAACACCAGGGAGCAACCCTTGACCAATGGGCAACTAGAAGCAGTAGATATGTTTTCTCTCCTGTCTGACCTTTACATTTTACACAGCCCCTCAAAATGTCCCTGGAAGAATCGAGCTCTGGTGTCCCATCCTGGAGACCATAATGCACCTTGGATTGGTTTTCTCCCCTTTCCACTTTCATGCTTCCCAATCTGAACATCTTGAAAGCAAGACCTTGTCTCAGGCACTGCTTTTGGGAAGAACGCAGACCAGAATAGCTGTCACCAAAAGTGTCCTTAGAAAGCAGACCTTCTAATTATGCTAAGCAAAATAAGTCAATCAGAGAAAACCATGTATCATATGATCTCACTGATATGAGGAATTCTTAATCTCAGGAAACAAACTGAGGGTTGCTGGAGTGGTGGGGTATGGGAGGGATGGGGTGGCTGGGTGATAGACATTGGGGAGGGTGTGTGCTATGGTGAGCGCTGTGAATTGTGTAAGACTGTTAAATCATAGACCTGTACCTCTGAAACAAATACTACATTATATGTTAAAAAAAAAAAAAAAAAGAAAAGAAGATAGTAGGAAGGGAAAAATGAAGGGGGGGGAATCGGAGGGGGAGATGAACCATGAGAGACTATGGACTCTGAGAAACAAACTGAGAGTTCTAGAGGGGAGGGGGATGGGGGGATGGGTTAGTCTGGTGATGGGTATTAAAGTGGGCATGCACTGAATGGAACACTGAGTGTTATACGCAAACAATGAATCATGGAACACTACATCAAAAACTAATGATGTAATGTATGGTGATTAACATAACATAATAAAATAAAATTTAAAAAAAAAGAAAGAAAGCAGAACTTCTAGATGGGATTCTGGTTCTGAATCTCTTGTGGTCAGACAGAGATAAGGACCACTTAGGTGTTGGTATTTCAGGAGGTAATGACCCTAGGCATGCAGCAGCATCATGAACACCAAGATGTTCCCGTGGTGGATTATAGAAAGGAGCAAAAGAAAGTGAATCATTGAAGTATGTGACTTGAACAGTATGCCCAGTATGTTAACTCTAATGATTGTGAAGCTGTCCGGTTTCATTTAATAGATTTAGAAACCTTGACAAAAGACAGGCTCAGGTTAGCTAACTAGCAATTCAAGGCACACCATGAAAGTCATAAAGTCTCCCTTGCAGAGTTTAAAGAGACCCTTAATCCTACAGTCTGTGCTAAAAACCAGAGCCAACTGTCAGGGTAACAGAGCCACAAAGAAAACTGAATGCACAACTTCAAGAGTGTCCTGTGCTGAAGTCAGGGCCCCAGTGTGGAGAGAGGAAGAACCTAGGAGGTAGTAGACACTCAGCATAGGGACCTGGCTGGAGGTGGGGCAGAAGCACCTGTGGGCCCTTCTCTGTTCCTGGGGACATATGAGGCAGCCCCAGGGCACTCAGAACTAGCCTGGGAACACCATGGCCTTGGCCATAAAGCCAAGGGAGACTCCTATCACTGTAATTTGAGTTGAATTTTGTAAATGTATCATTATCTTCATCATATCCAAAGAAAATCACTCTTAGACTTTGTTATATACATAAATATATTCAATCTATATATTTTAATATTTTAATATTTAAAGAATTTAAAAGGCAACTGACAACAAACTGGAAAGGAGCTAACTTGGGAGATTAGAAAGAGCAGAGGCTTTCAAACCATACAGATGAGAGTTCAAATACCAGCTGTGCTACTTACAAACATACCAGTTTCTTCATCTGTAAAATGGGATGATCTTGTTGTGAGTTGTTGGATGTTAAACAGTATGAAGTGTGTAAGGCTCCTAGCTCATAGGAAGCATTCAATACATGTTATCTAGATTCTTTTTTCACCAAGTAAACAATTGAGCCATGTCTTTCAGCATAAAATAAGCACTGGCAATTATCAATATTGTATGTTTGGTATAAACCAGGAAAATAATTCAGTTTACTGGTCTAGAGGGAAATTTCCTCATTTTAAGGATAAAATCAACCAATTTCTCACAATACTATAGCAATCCCCTCCTGGTTAATTTATGTGTAATATGTGAATAAGTTAAACTCACTCTTTACTAACAAAGCTAGCACAGAGAAATTTATATTAGAAACACTTGATTGAAGGTTTGGCTTAATTTTTATGGCATTAAACTATTAGAGAACTTGGACTGTTAACAGTTTTTAATAATTACTGTCAAGGTTTCAAAGCTCCAAAATTGGCAGGGTGTTATTTTACTTTTGAGTTTTAGTTCCATAACATAATATGGAGCAGAGATTTGGCTACTGTCCAGGGAATCTGATCCTGTGGACAGCTAAATAGGCCAAAAACATCCATTTCTGTAGCTAACCCTGTGGCAGCAGATTTTGAATTGGCCACTTCATTCTGAATTTTTCTGGGTAATTTTCATGCCCAGGACCATGGCGGAGAAGGCTTAGCGTAGCCAGATCAGACAGTGAGAGATGGCTGCATAATTCAGTTCAGAAACCTTCACAAGACAAAGATCTACAGGGGACTGAATCAGTATTCTCTAGTTTAGAGGCTCCCTTCAGAGAAATCATTTGTAAAGCATTTCTGTAGGGTGATCCCTACTGAGAAAAGTCCTTCCAGAGGAAATGTGCAATTCAACTGCCAAGTCTCATCACTCACGTGAATGAGTTTTGGGTATTTAAAAATCATCTTAAGTGAATATTTTTCCCATCTAAGAAAGGCAGTCCAAAGCACAATGTATTTTAAAAGCAATACTGGTAGGTTAGAAAGGACCAGGCAATAGGTAATAGCAGATTATAAAAATACAAAACCTTAATTTTTTTGTATAGAAAATGCAGTGTTACTCATTCTTTCATTCAATGCATGTTTATGGAAAGTGTATCAGGCACCAGCATTAGGAAGGTAAAGACAACGAAAACATAGTTCTTGTCTTCCAGAACCTCATGGTCCATTCTATCTCAAGACAAACTGATAAAATATAAAACTATCTATGTAAATAGAATGTAGGTGTACTGGGAAAATAGAAAGAATAAAGCTACTGAGTCTAATCAATGGGAACAATAAAAGGTACATACACTGGCCAAACCTGAGAAGACTTCTCAGAACACCACGATTGGGAACATTCTTAAATAAAATAGCTAAATATTGCTTTAGTAGGTTAAGAGCTGGGACATGATAATGGAGCAGTAAAGGAATTCTTAAAATTATTCTGAGAGGAAAAAGTTGAGGAAGTTTCCCATGTGTGATGGAAGAGTGAGTAAAAAAATATAGACAGTTATTTCTGTAGCCATCATATTATTTCATTTGCATATTTTGACCTATCAGTTGGAATAGGGGAGAATATTTGACCAAAGCCCAGACAATCAGATTCCTCCCCAGGGAATTTCGAATGAGGACCCAGTCAATCAAGTGTTTCCGCCATGTGCTCGGAGAAGCAGAATAAGCCAGTTAACCTAGAAAGAGGACAATGAAGCAAAGAGAGAAACTGAGGTGTTAGACTAGGCGCTCCAGGAAAAGAGGAAGAGTGGTCTCCTCTGTTCCTGGCTGGTTTCAAAGCCCTGGTTCCAGTCCCACCCGAGACCCAGGGGAACCAACTGCCCGTGTTGTAGGAGACAGCCTTGCATCCATCTAGAAAATTCCCCCTTTGGGCTTAAACCAGGGTGAGAGATTTGTAACAAATAATCTCTGACTACAACACACCCCTCCAGCAAGACTGACCTGTTCACTAACCTCAAAATGCCATTGGCATGTCTAAGAAATATAAATTTCTACTATCCCCTCAGAGTCCCACCTCCCCAACACCCGCCCCACCCCTATACAAGTCCCTTGTCCTCAGTAAAGTCTCCATGCCTCACTACCTTTTAGATGAACTCCTAGGAGATCAAGACTAGAATCGTAGTTTTGTCTTACTTTCACACCACAGCACCTCCCAGATGCACCACAGTGTGAAAAGTTTTTGAAATCCAGCATGCATCTCACATCGTAATTCCAACCAGCCACATTTCAAGTGCTCCATCATGACATTGGGCTTATAGCTACCATATTGGCCAGTGCAGCTCTACAGTTTGAATCCAAGATCTGCCACTTCCTTACTATGTGACACTAGATAGATTACTTACCCTCCCCAGGCCTCATGAAGTTGTTTTTGCTTAGTAAATGATGTATTTCCTACAAATCCTTTAGCATCGTGTCTGCCAGAGAGAAATCTCTCAAATTTTAACCACTGATTTTATCACAAGATACAAGGGTAAACGGAAGGGAGAATCAGAGAAGATTCATACTTTGGTGGCATTCAGTAAAACAATTTAGCATAAAGTAACAAATGAATAAACATCCTATTTTCACTGTTAGAACTTCTGTGAGTTTTGTAGTGCTTAAGAGCTATTTTGAGATTCAAATCCCGATTCTGCCATTTACAAGCTGTATGAAATTGTATGAAAGTTCTTTAACCACTTGATTCTACAGTGCCTTCATCTGTAACCTGAAGAGAGTAATGGTATCTACCACATATCATTATCATCACTATCATTTTTATCATCATCATCATCACTATTGCTATTTGTATTCTACCATCCCAGATAGTTAATAGCATTGTAATCACTGGGTCTCAGGTCCTCAGCTTTCACTAAATACATGCTGACTTTTAGTTGACCCGAAATCAAATAATCTATTGTATACATAATCATGAATTTTCTCTATTCAATGTATACAGCCACACAAGGGCAAAAGCATAATTACAACAGACTAGTTAAAAATATCTGGTTTGCAAACATCACAATCCAATTCATAATTATAAGTGCTATGAAATAAAAGTAGGATGCTGGGGACTGGGCATATAAAATGAATGATAACCAGATATTGTCTATGGGCCCTGCCTACTCTCCCATCCCCTTCTCTGTTCTCCTTTATATCACAAGGGCTGGAAGCTTGGGAACTAAATGTCATGTATTCAGTTGCCAGCAGGATAGTGGGTAGGGTTTAGTCTAGAATACAGAGATACACTCATGTAAGATTCTGCTAACATTAGCAGAGAGGTGGGCTTTACAAAAGGGGATTTTAATAATAGCTTCCATGTTCCCTTGAAATTCATTCCCTGAGGGCTGCAAGGATCTATGTAGGCTGGCTCTGGTTTCCTAACTGTTCCTGACCTGTGGTAGCATTAGAATCTCTCTGGCTCCTTGGATGGACCATACCATACCAGGTGGTGTCCTCTTGACTTTTGCTCCTTCAGTCCTCTCAGTGATTTTTGTAGGCAATTCACTTCCCATATTAAATCTTGTTCTGTTTGAGATACCTAGAGTGATTTCTGTTTTCCTGCCTGAACCTTGACTGATACTGTTGCTTTTTTCTGAAAATTGATCTTGACTCCCAGATCTAGCTGATGCCCCTAAGAGATGCAGGTAGTAAAATGTCAGGAATTAAATTTAGAAACTCTAATTCATTAACAAAGTTTAATTTCAATAAGAGTAACAGTAACAATGAAAAGCAAAAGCCATTGTCATTTCTAAACGGCAAAGTAAATAACTCTTTACAATAAAAGAGACCTCTTTTTATGACTCTTTGCCTGCCTCAAAAGTCAACCTAAAACCACCTGGTATGGACTGATTTGTTTATTCCCCCACACACACACACAAAAAAATTCATATAGTGAAGTCCTAATCCTCAATATTATGGTATTTGGAGGTGGGACCTTTGGGGGGTAATTAGGTTTAGATAAGGTAATGAGGGTGAAGACCTCATGATGGGACTTATAAGAAGAGGAAGAGACCAGAGTTCACTCCGTCTCTGCCATGTAAGAATACAGCAGGAAGGTGGCCATCTGCAAACCAAGAAGAGAGCTCTCACCAGACACCGTATCTGCCAACACCTTGATCTTGGACTTCCCAGCCTCCAGAACGCTGAGAAATAAACGTTTGTTATTTCAGCCACACATTCCCACACTAAGACAACATGTAATGCTAAAGCCCATGCTCTTAACCAGGAAATTGTATCTACTACATAGCATGTACCTAGAACCCCTATCACCCACTGGGGAGATAACCTTGGGCCACATTAATACCTATGCTCAGTCTCCCGCATCAGTGCCATCACCATGGAGAGATACCATATCCTGTAACAACTCTACTTAAAATCTTGCTTCCTTGACCACAGAAGACATTAACCATGAGTTAACATAATCATTCCCATTTCTGGAAACACAGAGGTAAATGCTGAAAAAATCTACAGTTTCAAAATAAGGCTGAAGCTAAGGTGGACCCACTTGATCTTAATTGAAATAAGTATGTGGTAAGTGCAATTCCCAGCAGTCATTCTGAAAACCATGCAGCACAAGAAGATTTTGTTTCCATCTAATTTAGCAAACCTTACCTAAAAATACCCCAAGGTTCCCACTCACCCAGGAAAAAGTCCAGGGGTGGGGCCCTTCTCTAAAGAACTGGATTGAACAGAGATGTGGTCAAAGCCTCCTGTCTTGCTAGGCTCCTTCTCTAATGAGACACAAAGCAGATGGATAAAGCAGCTGGGATTAGAACAGAGTGTTCTTTGAGGCTTCAGGCTCTGTGTTTCCACAGCAACATCATACCTGGAGGGAAGCAGCCTTGCAGCCTCGTGATGAAGCCCGGCACGTCTGTCTCCATAACGACAAGATCATGGCAACTTGGCCATGACCCCTCCCTCTTCCTCCTCAGCAGTGACCACAGTAACAATGCTACACACCCTCAAGTTCCAGACAGGCAAGTGTCCACCTCTGAACTTCTTTGATGGATGTCTTAGTCAGCTTCCCCAGATGCAGACCTTGAGATGAGGATTTGTGAGCAAGTGATTTATTAGAGAAGTGCTCCCAAAGAAAACCAGGAAGAAATATCACCACTTCAGAAAACAGTTTCGTGGTTTCTTACAAAACTAAACATATTCTAACCATATGATCCAGAAATCACATTCCTTGGTATTTATCAAAAAGGAGTTGAAAACATGTCCACAAAAAAACCTGCACACAGATATTTATGGCAGCATTATTCATAATTGCCAGTATTTGAAAGCAAACAAGATATCTTTCAGTAGGTGAGTGGATAAACTGTGATACATCCAGACAATGGAATATTATTTAGTGCTAAAAAGAAATGAGCTATCAAGTCATGAAAATACATGGAGGAAATTTAAATGTATATTATAAACCAATCTGAAATAAGCCAATCTGAAAACTCTACATACTATAAGTGTCCAACTATATGACATTCTGGAAAAAGCAAAACTATGGAGACAGTAAAAAGATCAATGGTTGTCAGGAATTAAAGGGGAAGGAAGAATGAATAGGTGGAGCACATAAGATTTTTAGGGCAATAACTACTGGATATTTACCAAAAAAAAATACAAAAACACTAGTTCAAAGGGATACATGCACCCCTGCATTTATTGCAGTATTATTTACAATAGCCAAAGTATGGAAGCATTATTTACAATAGCCAAAGTATGGAAGCAGCCCAAGCACCCATCAATACATGAATGGATAAAGAAGATGTGTGTGTGTGTATATATATATATATATATATATACACATATACACACACACACTGGAATAATACATATATACATATACACAATGGAATAATATATATATACATATATATATACACAATGGAATAATACTCAGCAATAAAAAGGAATAAAATCTTGCCATTTGCAACAACATGGCTGGAGCTAGAGAGTAAAATGCTAAGTGAAATAAGTCAGTCAGAAAAAGACAAATACCATACGATTTCACTCATATATGGAATTTAAGAAACAAAACAAATGAGCAAAGAAAAAAAAGAGAGAGAGATAGAGAAACCAAGAAACAGACTCTTAACTATAGGGAACTATAGGGAACAGAGGGTCACCAGAGGGGAGGGGGTGGGGGATGGGTGAAATAGGTGAAGGGGATTAAGACTACACTTATCATGATGAGCACTGAGTAATGTATAGACTTGTTGAATCACTATATTGTACACCTGAAACTAATAGATCAATGTGTGTTAACTACACTGGAATTTTTTTTAAAACTTAACAAAATATTAAATATAAAAAAATAAATAGGGGCGCCTGGTGGCTTAGTCGGTTAGGCTCTGCCTTCAGCTCAGGTCATGATCCCGGGGTCCTGGGATCAAGCCCCGCATCAGGCTCCCTTCTCTACAGGAAGCCTGCTTCTCCCTCTGCCTCTCCCTCTGCCCCTCTCTCGTCTCTCTCTCTCTCAAATAAATAAATAAAATCTTTAAATAAACAAATAAAATAACATGAGTTTGTCAATTAAAAAAAAAAGAAAGAGCTCCCAGAGTTAGTTCTGTGACATTATGTGCTGAGTAAATGCTGGGAAGAGGAGCAGCAGTACCCCAGAGGGAAAAAAAAGAATTTTAGGGCAAAGAGACTATTCTGATTGATACTATAACTGAGGATGCATGTCATTATAAATTTTTCCAAACCCATAGAATGTACAACACATGAATGAACCCTAACGTGGGCTCTGAGTGATGATGTGTCAATGCAGCTTTATCAATTGTAACAAATGTACCACTCTTGGGGGGATGTCAATAATGGGACAGGATACGCGTATGTGAGGCAGGGAATATATGATAAATCTCTGTACCTTGTATAATATTTCTATGAACTTAAAACTGCTCTTAAAAATAAAGTCTATTTTTGGGGGCGCCTGGGTGGCTCAGTCATTAAGCGTCTGCCTTCGGCTCAGGTCTTGATCCCAGGGCCCGGCATCGGGCTCCCGCTCAGCAGGAAGCCTGCTTCTCCCTCTCCCACTCCCCCTGCCTGTGTTCCCTCTCTCGCTGTGTCTCTCTCTGTCAAATTAATAAATAAAATCTTAAAATAAATAAAGTCTATTTTTAAAAAAATAAAGTCTATTTAAAAACAAAAACAGGGGGCTTGGGTGACACAGTAGGTTAAAGCTTCCCACTCTTGGTTTTGACTCAGGTCTGATCTCAGGGTCGTGGGATGGAGCCCCAAATTAGGCTCCATGCTCATCAGGGAGTCTGCTTGAGTTTCTCTCTTTCCCTCTCCCTCTGCCCCTCCTCACCGTGCTCTCTCTCTCTCACAAATAAATAAATAAATAAATCCTTACCAAAAAAAAGAAAGAAAGAAAAGAAACTATAACTTATAGGAAAAAAAATAGAAGAAATCCTTGGAATCTAGGATAAGGCAACAAATTTTTAGACTTAACACCAAAAGCACAATCCATAAAAGAAAAAATTGACAAATTATACTTCATCAAAGTTTAAAATTTTTGTTCTGTGAAAGACCTAGTAAAGAAGATAAAAAGATAAGCTACAAATTGGGAGAAAATATTTGAAAATCACATATCCGACAAAGGACAAGTGCCTAGGATATATAAAGAACACAGGAAACTCAAAAATAAAAAAACTATCCAGTTGGAACACGGGAAAAAGACATGAAGAGATATTTTAGCAAAGAAGATACACAAATGGCAAATAAACAAATGAAAAGATGTTCAGTATCATTAGCCAGGAGATGGAGGTAGAGCAACCTTAAGCTTGCCTCCTCCCTCAAACACAGATAGATAAATATCAAATCATTCTGAACACCCAAGAAATCGATCAAAAGTCTTAGAGAACAAAGCTGCACTCTACAGACTGGAAAAATGACCCTGCAAGGTAGGAACTGCTGAGAGTTGGTTTATGGGAGAAAAGAGGCGTGGGCGCTCCCCGGCAGAGGGAGCCCTGATCGCAGTCAGAGTATAGCCAGAGGAGGAAAGAGAAAGCATGGGGGGAAAAAAGAGTGAAAACAGGCACAGGGGACTACACAAGAAAACTATTCCCCAAAACCACTAACAGGGAAAAAGAAGAAGGTTACAATACCAATTTTTTATAAACAGAGAAGCAGAGTCTGAAGTTTCAGAGGTCACGCCTGGGGAGCTAAGTGGTGCTCCAGTGGGGGGGGGGGGGGTAGAGTGGAAACCCAGCAGAGGGCAGCCTGAGGATCCCCAGACTCACACGGGGATAAAGTGGTTCCCCTGCTTGGAGTGCGTTTGGTAGAGATGATATGGCCTCTCTGCAGGCAAAGGACACTGCGGCCACCATTGAGCTGTCCTACTCACACAAGGGCTGGCTAAGAGCAGCAATCCCGGGCACCGGCTGTGTTGCAATTTACCATAAACTCCAAACCGCTGCTTGGTTGCGCAACCGTTTTTCTGAGACAAGTTGACACTGGCCACAGCTTGGAGTGCATTTAAGAGAGGTGATACCGCCTCTCCACAGGCAAAGGACCCTGTGGACACCGTTGAGCTGCCTCGCTCACGAGTGTAGGAATAAAGACACCAGCTGAGGGCAGCAAGCCCTGGCGCTAGCTGTGTGCTGTGATTTAGCATAAACTTCAGCTGCGCGATCCGCAACTATCTTCTGGGACAAGCCGCCACCAGCCACAACACAGAGACACCCTCTCCCAGAAGATCAGTGTGGGTCTGTGCCTCTGGGGTCTCTGAAGTGTGGGGTTTTGAAACACAGCTGCACCTGAGATAAAACACAAGAGTGCCCTGCCATTTGGCAGGGGGACAGCTCGGACACAGAGTGAAGGCAGGGATCTGGTGGCAACCAGGGACACAGGAGATCATTGTTTGTGTGTCCGTGAGAGCTTCCTGAAGCGGGGTGGTGCACATTTCCCACTCCGAAGGCAAGAAAAGGGGTGAAGCCATTTTCTCCCCCACCAACCAGCTTGATCCACCTCAGTGAGCTAAACAGCACCACCAAGTGGAGAACAGAACCACTACACCATACCCCACCCCCCTGCGCCCTGCACGCACATCCCCACGAGGAGGATTCCACCTGAGAATCAGGGCAGCAGGCTCCTCCCCCAGAAGACCGGCACAAACCCTTTGCCCGGGCCAAGTCTACTGAGAATGCTGCAGAGCTTCCGCAATAGGGGCAACAGGCTCTAGTGTCCTTTGGATTTTTTTGTTTCTTTTGTTTTTTAGTTTTTGTTTTTGTTTGTTGGGGGGGGAATATAGAAAGAGCAATTTTTTTAAAAGATTTTATTTACTTATTTGAAACAGAGAGAGCACGTCTGTGAGAGCACACAAGCAGGGGGAGCAGAAGAGAGAGAAGGAGAAGCAGGGTCCCTGCCAAGCAGGGAGCCTGCCACAGGGCTTGATCCCAGGACCCTAGGATCATGACCTGAGCCAAAGGCAGACGCTTAACCAATTGAGCCACCCAGACACCCCTTCAGAAAGAGCAATTTTTAATTTTTTTAATTTTATTTTTTATATTTTATATTTTTTAATTTTTCTTTTCTTTCTTTCTACCGTTTTTCTATCAAGTTTCTCATAACAAGCAGACCAAAACACACCTAGAATCTAGCTTCCTTTATTTATTTTAATTTCTTTTTAAAATTTTTACTTTATTTTATTTTGCTTTTTTTTTCTCCTCCAAAATTTCAAGACAGAGGAATTCACCCCCAAAAGAAAGAACAAGAAGAAATGACGGTCAGAGATTTAATCAATACAGATATAAGTAAGATGTCTGAACTAGAATTTAAAACAATTATAAAGATACTAGCTGGGCTTGACAAAAGCTTAGAAGACACTAAATAATCCCTTACCGCAGAGATAAAAGAACTAAAGTTTACTCAGGCTGAAATTTATTTATTTTTATTTTTTATTATTATGTTAATCACCATACATTACATCATTAGTTTTAGATGTAGTGTTCCATGATTCATTGTTTGTGCATAACACCCAGTGCCCCATGCAGAACGTGCCCTCTTTAATACCCATCACCAGGCTAACCCATCCTCCCACCCCCCTCACCTCTAGAACCCTCAGTTTGTTTTTCAGAGTCCATCGTCTCTCATGGTTCGTCTACCCCTCCGATTTCCCCCCCTTCATTCTTCCCCTCCTGCTATCTTCTTTTTTTTTTTTTCTTAACATATATTGCATTATTTGTTTCAGAGGTACAGATCTGTGATTCAACAGTCTTGCAAAATTCACAGCGCTCACCATAGCACATACCCTCCCCAGTGTCTATCACCCAGCCACCCCATCCCTCCCACCCCACCCCCCACTCCCGCAACCCTCAGTTTGTTTCCTGGGATTAAGATTTCCTCATATCAGTGAGATCATATGATACATGGTTTTCTCTGATTGACTTATTTCGCTCAGCATAACACCCTCCAGTTCCATCCACGTCGTTGCAAATGGCAAGATTTCATTCCTTTTGATGGCTGCATAATATTCCATTGTATATATATACCACATCTTCTTTATCCATTCATCTGTACTCAGGCTGAAATTTAAAAATGCTATTACCAAGATGCAAACCCAAATTGATGCCATAAAAATGAGGATGGACGAATCAGAGTAATGTATTTGTGGTCTAGAAGATAAAATTATGGAAAATAATGAAGCTAAAAAGAAGAGGGAAACAAAGGTAATGAACGACAAAGGTAAACTTAGGGAACCCAGTGACTTATTAAAACAGAATAACATTCATATCACAGGAGCCCCAGAAGATGAAGACAGAGAAAAGGGAGCAGAAGGTTTATTTGAGCAAATTACAGCTGAAAACTTCCCTAATCTGGGAAAGGACAGACATCAAAATCCAAGAAGCACAGAGAACTCCCATTAAATTCAACAAAAGCCAACCATCACCAAGGCATATCACAGTTAAGTTCACAAAATACACAGACAAGGAAAGAATCCTGAATGCCCCAAGGGGAAAAAAGTCCTTAACCTACAAGGGAAGACAGATCAGGTTCGCAGCAGATCTGTCCACAGAAACTTGAATATATGGCAGGATACATTCAACATGCTGGGTATTTTCAACATGCTGAATGGGGAAAATATGCAGCCAAGAATGCTTTATACAGCAAGGCTGTCATTCAGAATAGAAGGAGAGGTAAAGAGTTTTCCAGACACAAAAACTAAAGGAGTTCAATGACCACTAAACCCGCACTGCAAGAAATATTAAGGGGGACTCTTTGGGAGGGGGAGACCAAAAGCAACAGATACTAGAAAGGACCAGAGAACATCACCAGAAACACCAACTCTACAGATAACAAAAATGACACTACATTCATATCTTTCAATAATCACTCTGAATGTAAATGGACTAAATGCTCCAATCAAGACATAGGGTATGAGAATGGATAAAAAACAAAAACAAATCCATCTATATGCTGCCTACAAGAGACTCATTTTAGACCTAAAGACACCTGCAGATTGAAAGTGAGGGGATGGAAAACCAGCTACCATGCTAATGGACATCAAAGGAAAGCCAGAGTACCCATACTTACATCAGACAAACTAGATTTTAAAACAAAGACTATAACAGGAGATGAAGAAGGGCATTATATTGTAATTAAGGGGTCTATCCATCAAAAAGATCTAACAATTGTAAATATTTATGCCCCAACTTGGGAGCACCCAAATATATAAATCAATTTATAATAAACATAAAGAAACTCATGGATAATAATACAATAATAGTAGGGGACTTTAACACCCCACTTACAGCAATGGATAATTCATCTAAGCAGAAAATCAACAAGGAAATAATGGCTTTGAATGACACACTGGACCAGATGGACTTAACAGATATATTCATAACATTTCATCCTAAAACAGCAGAATACACATTGTTTTTTAATACACACAAAAATAGAATAGATCACATACTGGGTCACAAATCAGGCCTTAACAAATACAAAAAGATTGAGATCATACCATGCATATTATCAGACCACAATGCTATGCAACTTGAAATCAACCATAAGAAAAAATTTGGAAAGACCAAAAATACATGGAGGTTAAAGAACATCCTTCTAAAGAATGAATGGGCTAACCAGGAAACTAAAGAAGAAATAAAGAAATACATGGAAGCAAATGAAAATGAAAACACGACAGTCCAAAACCTTTCAGATACAGCAAAGACAGTCCTAAGAGGGAAATATATTTCAGTACAGGCCTACCTCAAGAAGCAAGAAAAGTCTCAAATACACAACCTACATTACACCTAAAGGAGCTAGAAAAGGAACAGCAAATAAAGCCTAAAGCCAGCAGAAAAAGGGAAATAATAAAGATTAGAGCAGAAATAAAAAATACAGAAACAAACAAACAAAAAAACAGTAGAACAGATCAACAAAACTAAGAGCTGGTTCTTCAAAAGAATTAATAAAATTGATAAACCCCTAGCCAGACTTATCAAAAAGAAAAGAGAGAGGCACCTGGGTGGCTCAGTTGGTTGGGCATCTGACTCTTGATTTCAGCTTGGGTCATGATCTCAGGGTCGTGGATGGGGCCCCACATGGGCCTCAGCGCTCAGTGCAGAGTCTGTTTGTCTCTCTTCTTCTCCCTCTGTCCCTCCCCCTGCTCACACGCGTGCATGTGTGCTTTCTCTCTCTCTCTCTCTCTCAAATAAATAAATTTAAATTTAATTTAAAAAAGAAAAGAGAAAGAACCCAAATAGGTAAAATCATGAATGAAAGAGGAGAGATCACAACCAGCACCACAGAAATACAATTATAAGAGAATGCTATGAAGAATTATATGCCAACAAACTGGGCAATCTGGAAGAAATGGACAAATTCCTAGAAACTTACAAACAACCAAAACTGAAAACTGAAACAGGAAGAAATAGAAAATTTGAACAGACCCATAATCAGCAAAGAAATCGAATCAGTAATCAAAAAACTCTGAAAAAAAACAAAAGTCCTGGATGGGGTGTCTTCCCAGGGGAATTCTACCAGACATTTAAAGAGTTAGTACCTATTCTCCTCAAACTGTTCCAAAAAATACAAATGGAAGGAAAACTTCCAAACTCATTTTACAAAGCTGACATTACCTTGATTCCAAAACCAGATGAAGACCCCACTAAAAAGGAGAATTACAGGCCAATACCCCTGATGAACATGTATGAAAAAATCTCAGTAAAATACTAGCAAATTGAATTCAACAGTACATAAAAAGTATTATCAAGTGGGATTTATTCCTGGTCTGTAGGGGTGGTTCGATATTCACAAATCAATTGATGTGATACACCACATTAATAAAAAAAAGGATAAGAACCATATGATCCTCTCAATAGTTGCAGAAAAACCATCTGACAAAATACAGCATCCGTTTTTTATAAAAAACCCTCAACAAAGTAGGGATAGATAGAACATACCTCAACATCATAATGGCCATATATGAAAGACCCACAGTTAATATCATCCTCAATATGGAAAAACCGAGAGCCTTTCCCCTACAGTCAGGAACAAGACAAGGATGTCCACTCTCACCATTACTATTTAACATAGCACTAGAAGTCCTAGCCTCAGCAGTCAGACAATGAAAAGAAATAAAAGGCATCCAAATCAGCAAGGAAGAAATCAAACTTTCACTATTCACAGATGACATGATACTCTATGTAGAAAACCTGAAAGACTCCCAAAAAATTGCTAGAACTCATACATGAATTCAGCAAAATTGCAGGATATAAAATCAACATACAGAAATCTGTTCATGTCTATACACCAATAACGAAGCAGCAGAAAAAGAAATCAAGGAATCAATCCCATTTGCAATTGCACCAAAAACAATTAAGATACCTACAAATAAACCAAACTAAAGAGGTATAAGATCTATATTCTGAAAACTATAGAACACTTATGAAAGAAATTGAACATGACACAAAGAAATGGAAAAGCATCCCATGCTCATGAATTGGAAGAACAAATATTGTTAAATGTCTATACTACCCAAAGCAATCTACACATTTAATGCAATCCCTATCAAAATACCACCAGCAGGGCATCTGGGTAGCTCAGTCAGTTAAGCGTCTGCCTTCAGGTCAGGTCATGATCTCAGGATCCTGGGACCGAGGCCCATGTTCGGCAACCTGCTCAGCGGGAAGTCTGTTTCTCCCTCTGCCTCTGCCCCTCCCCCCCCCCACCCCTGCCCCCCCCCCCCCCCCCCCTCCCCCCCCCATAAATAAATAAAATCTAACAACAACAACAACAAAAATACCACCAGCATTTTTCAAGAGCCAGAACAAACAATCCTAAAATTTGTATGGAACTACAAAAGACTCCAAATAGCCAAAGCAATCTTGAAAAAGAAAAAACTGGAGGCATCACAATTCCAGATTTCAAGCTGTATTACAAAGCTGTAGTCATCAAGACAGCATGGTACTGGCACAAAAATAGACACATAGATCAATGGAACAAAATAGAGAACCCAGAAATGGACCCACAACTACATGGTCAACTAATCTTCAACAAAGCAGGAAAGAATATCCAATAGGAAAAAAGACAGACTCTTCCACAAATGGTGTTGGAAAAACTGGACAGCAACACACAGAAAAATGAAACTGGACCACTTTCTTACACCATATACAAAAATAAGTTCAAAATGGATGAAAGACCTAAATGTGAGACAGGAAATCATTAAAATCCTAGAGGAGAACACAGGCAGCAACCTCTTTGATCTTGGCCACAGCAACCTCTTACTAGACATGTCACTGGAGGCAAGGGAAACAAAATGAATAGTTCAAAAATGAACTATTGAGACTTCATCAAGATAAAAAGCATCTGCACAGTGAAGGAAACAATCAACAAAACTAAAAGGCAACCTATGGAATGGGAGAAGACATTTTCAAATGAAATATCTGATAAAGGGTTAGTATCCAAAATCTATAAAGAACTTATCAAACTCAACGCTCAAAAAACAAATAATCCAGTTAAGAAATAGGCAGAAGACATGAATAGACATTTTCCAAAGAAGACATCCAGATGGCTAACAGACACATGAAAAGATGCTTAACATCACTCACCACCATGAGATATCTCCTCACACCTGTCAGAATAGCTAAAATTAACAACATAAGAAATAACAGGGGTTGGCAAGGATGCAGAGAAAGGGGACCCTCTTGCACGGTTGGTGGGAATGCAAACTGGTGCAGCCACTCTGGAGAACTATGGAGGTTCCTCAAAAAGTTAAAAATAGAACTACCCTACAATCCAGCAATTGCATTAGTAGGTATTTACCCAAAGGATTCAAAAATACAGATTCAAAGGGGTACATGCACCCCAATATTTTTTAGCAGCATTATCAACAATAGCCAAACTATGGAGAGAGCCCAAATGTCCATTGACTGATCAATGGATAAAGATGTGGTGTGTGTGTGTGTGTGTGTGTGTGTACACACACACACACACACACACACACACACACACACACAGTGGAATATTACTCAGCCATCAAAAAGAATGAAATCTTGCCATTTGCAATGACATGGATAGAGCTAGAGTATATTATGCTAAGTGAAATAAGTCAGTCAGAGAAAGACAAATACCATATGCACTCACTCTTATGTGGAATTTAAGAAAGAAAACAGATGAACATAAGAGAAGGGGGAAAGGAGAGAGGGAAACAAACTATAAAAGACTCTTAACAATAGAGACCAAAGTGAGGGTTGATGGAGGGAGGTGGGTGGGGGATGGGCTACATGGGTGATCGGTATTAAGGAGAGCATTGTTGTGATGAGCACTGGCTGTTGTATGTAAGTGATGAATCATTGAATTCTCCTCCAGAAGCCAATATTGCACTGTATGTTAACTAATTAAAATTTAAGTAAAAAAACATATCATTAGCCATTAAGAAAATGCAAACTGAAACCACAATCAGATATCCTTATGTACTTATCAAAAAGAGTAAAATTAAAAATAGTGAAAACATGAAATAAAATAGCAAGAATAAATTCTAAATAACAGTAATTATAACAGGTAATTAAACTCTTGGTTTGGATGAAGAAAACAAAGCAAAACAAAAAAATCCAGTAACTGTTGCTTAGAAGAGCTACCCTTAAAATTATGTGGAATGATTGAAAATAAGGTGATTATATACAACCTTTTTTATGCACACGGATGATAGATAGATGATAAAGAATAAGATAAAATTCGCTTGTCAAGTTGAACATTTGCATAGCCTATGCTTGAGCAATTCCAATCGTAAGTGTATGCCCAAAAGAAACTCTTGCCCCTGAGCACTAGGAGAGGTTCAGGAATGTTCACGGCGGCACTGTTTGTAATAGCGAAAAAGTTAAAATCCTTTGATAGCATGATATGTTCGAATCATGAAATACTTTATAGAGGTAAACATGAACGAACTGCAATCCCACAGAACATGGATGAATACAAGGAGCATAATGTTAAGCGATAAAAGCAAGTCCATAAAGACTTACACACGGCACGGACACTCTTTAGAAGTTTAAAACCAGCTAATGAAAAACAATGTGTTGTTTACATATAATTGATACCTATATGTATGTGTGTGGGTATTTATGATAAAACAATTTTTTAAAGCAAGGCAATGATAAACACAAAATATAGGATAGCTCTTACCTTTGGGAAAAACAGGCAAATGGGTGGAGGAGCAGTGAACAGAAGCACATAGGCAGATAAATTGTTACTGTTTGAGTTCTTGAGGCAGGTGGTGAGTTAAAAAATACTTTTTTAAATCTATCTTCCTAAGGGGGTGAAAAAAGACAAACTAATTAGATATAAACCAGAAGAAGTCAGTATAGCAATCTTAAAACTAGACTAAGAAAGGATATATAAAATGAAAAACATCATATGGGATAAGGAGGGGTATGACATATTGGCACTAGGAACAAGAGATGAAGATGTAATGATCATGAACATATATATATATATACTTAATAACATAGGCTTTAAAATATATGAATAACTGACAGAACAATGAAATAAATTAATCTTCTACTTGGAAATTTTTAAGTTACCATTTTCAGAAACTGATAAGTAGAAAAAGAAAGAGCAAAAGGGTAGCACATTTAATTCCCAAACTCAAACTGAAAAGCATCTTACTAAAAATACATGCAAAATGTATATAACCCATTCCAAACTGAGTTTGGGGCTTTTCAGAGCTGCCTCTTTTTCTTTTCATACATTTTAACATTTAGCCTTGAAAGCCTAGAGACTCTTCTAACTCTGGTGACAAAGTCTTTGCAAGATAAGAAGCAAATATCGCCACTTCCCCCTGAAGCTGCCAGAAAAGCACAGAATATTCTGCATCAGAAAACTGACCTGACAACTTTAAATCTAACAAAGATTTGTAAGACATCCAGATTTCAGAAACCGTTGTTATATCCTGGGGAAATAGTTGCTCATCACTAAGAGGCTTACAATGCTGATTGGCTGTTTTACAATGTGTTGCCCTGGTGATAATATTTAATATGGCATCTTAAAGATACACTTGTTGACTTTCTTTGTTAAGCCAGAAAGAGATCATTGGCACTTAAAATGCCTAGAGAAAACAAGTAAAATGGCTTTTAGATTTCCATTTTAGAGTTTGATTGAAAGTCTTGTCTTATTTAAATAAATGAATAACACTTGGGTTAAACAGAAAATCATGAGGGAAATTATAAGCTATTTGAACTGAATGACAATGAAAGTACTATATATTAAAATCTGCGAGATGCACTTAAATAACATGTAGAGGGAAATTTGTATCTTTGAATATATTGAAAGAAGATTAAAAACAAATTAACTATTTCCCTTCTCCCTCTTCCTTTCCTGAACAATTCAATCCTAAATGTATCAGATGAGCCCACTTCTAAGATAGGTAGGCATCCACGCCCTCCGAATGGGGAGACGGTAAACCAGGGCAGCCAAGAGCTTAGAGTAGAAATGTAAGAAGGGCGTCCACACACGGGAGTGGCCCCAACCTATCCATGCTGGGTAAGAGGTGACCTCCACCCAATGTCACAGGGAGTCAAGAGCCCTAGCAGGTGGGCAAGTCATCCCTGTGGAAGGGACAGCTGGCATGGGAGTTTGAAAGAATGGGCACAGGGGCGCCTGGGTGGCTCAGTCGTTAAGCATCTGCCTTCAGCTCAGGTCATGATCCCAGGGTCCTGGGATCGAGTCCTGCATCGGGCTCCCCGCTCAGTGGGAAGCCTGCTTCTCCCTCTGCTTCTGCTCTTCCCCCCTGCTCATGCTCACACTCTCTCTCTCTCTCTCCTCTATCTCACGCTGTCTCCCTCTCTCAAATAAATAAATACAATCTTTAAGAAAAAAAAGAAAGAAAGAAAGGAAGAAAGAAAGAAAGGGTACAGTGAGGACCACACAGGGGAGGGGATGGTGGCAGGGATGAGAAATTGTATACAGGGGATTAATCAAATAAGTAAATAAAGGGTGTCCCAAAAGTCTTCATGCAATTTTAAGCTTTAATAATTTCAGAACCATAAATTCTACAAACATAACAAATTAATTTGAATATTGAGTATTAAAATTTCTTCTATACTTATTTTGATTTGCATACTTTGAGTGATAAATACTTAATTTAAAATAAATTTTGTTTCAGTCTCTCCGAAGATGGCAAATGTTGACTGAAACAGGATAAAATTTAAAATGTATTATTCAAAATTCACAAAAATAAACAAGTGTAAAATTAATTTAAATAATTAAACTTTCAAAAGATGATGGGAAGGGGAAAAAAAACCTAGATTGTACCTGTTAGGTTGGATTGGGAATGAAGATATTGGTGCAAAGTCATGGTTTTCAATTTATAAGTTCAGAAATTAATAGACGTGTGTGAGTCTGTGAGAGAGAGAGAGAAAGCGAGCAAGAGCAGGAAATACAAATATCCCCCAAAGTGTCCATTAACTGGGCAAGAAGCAGCGATACCCCCAAAATCAATGGGCACACCTAGCATTCAGATAATACCATTCTCCAGCAGAAGGAACCAGATCTTTTTGGAGCAATGGCTAATTCAGGCTGGGACAAGGTAAATACAAAGTTGACCCTAGATCATATTGTTGTGCCAGAGGGTAAGTAAGGATTCAAAGAATGATGGCAACGTGTTGAAAGAACACATAAGCTATCTTCAGAGGGCTTCCACTGACCAACTGGCACATTTGGACGTTGAAATAACTAATGATAGGGAAAATTATATCTCACTTAATAAATAGGCAACATGACTCCATACTGATGTAAACAAATAAGTAAATTGAAAGTTTGAGGGGAAATGAACTGTTTGCATAGCTTCAAAGTATCTCCCAAAAATATTTATCAAATAAAATGGGAGAAAGAATAACTTCACAGTGAACAAGTGGGGCAGACAACACATTAATCACACAATCAAAGTTTACAAAATTAGTAACAGGACAAGTATGAGACATGTGCCACCAGGCAGGACCCAAAAGAGAACACAACACCAATTCAGTGCTGTTCCCACCAAAGGTGCATAACCTGAATGTAATCATGAAGAAACATCAGACAAATCCAAACTGAAGGACGGTCTACAAAAACAAACAAAACAAAACAAAAAACCTGGCCTGTAATCTTCAAAAGTACCAAGAATATGAAAGTCAAGGAAAAACTAAAGAACCATTCAAGACTATAGTTGACCCTTGAACAGCACAGATTTAAACTGTGCTGGTCCATTTATGCATGGATTTTTTTTTTCAATAAATACAGTATAGTCCTATAAATGTATTTTCCTTATGATTTGCTCAGTAACATTTTCTTTTCTCTAGTTTATTGTAAGAATACAGTATATAATACACATGACATAGAAAATACGCCCTAGTAACTGTTTATGTTATCGGTAAGGCTACCAGTTAACAGTAGGCTATTAGGAGTTAAGTTTGGGGGAAGTCCAAAGCTGTACATGGATTTTCAACTGCACAGGGGTCAGCATGCCTAACCCCTGCATTGTTTAAGGGTCAACTGCCAAGAGACATGACCATTGAATGCAGCACACACAGGACCTTTTATTATAACAGAACATTATTGGGGGGCATCTGGAGGGCACAGTCAGCTAAGCGGCTGACTCTTGGTTTCAGCTCAGGTCATGATCTCAGGGTCGAGAGAGCAAGCCCTTTGTCCGGCTCCACGCTCAGCTCGGAGTCTGCTTAAGATCTCTCTCTCCCTCTCCCTCTGCCCCTCCCCACTTCTCTCTCTCTCTCTCTCTCAAATAAATAAATACATCTTTAAAAATAAATAAATAAACAAATAAATAAAAGAACATTATTGGGACAGTTTGTGAAACTTGAAAGGAGTCTGAATTGAATGGTAGTAGTATAGCAATGCTATTTTCATGAATTTGATAGCTGTGTTGTGTGTATGTTGGAGAATTTCCTTATTTCTTGGAAATAAATCATATGTAAGACTATTTATTTCCCTGGATCTCTGTCCGCAAAGAGGTGTTATTGACTTGACTTTTCTTTTCTTTTCTTTCTTTCTTTCTTTTTTTTTTTTGCAGTATGATAGATACTAAGTGATATTTCACTGTTACTTTAATTTGCATTTCCTGATTGCTTGTGAGTTCAACCGTCTTTCATTAAGATCATTGCCATTTGAGAAAAAAAATACACACACACATATACAATATAAATTTTGGATTTCCAGTCCTACTTGAGATATTTTCCATCCCTAGATTGTAGATTATTTTCCTGCAATTCTCTTTCGCAGATTTTTCATTGTGGTTTCTTTTCTTCATTTACATTATTAAACAATCTTAAAATTACATTTGTATATGGTATAATACAGGCGCCAAGTATAACTTCTAGATTTTTTATAGATTTTGTATTTATTAAATAATTCTAACTTCTCCCAACATAGTAAAATACCAGTTTCATGCATTTTAAATTCTTTTATATGCTAAGATCTATTTCTGTACTCCCTTTTGACCCATGTGTCTATTTCTTTATTCCTATGCCACTGCCATATTGTTTTGACTTGAATGGCTTTGCAGTGTATTCTAATAACTGATAAGAAAGTCCCTCCTTTGCTAGTTTATGTTGTCAAACTTTTCTTGACTATTATTAGGCATCTATTCTTATTCTTAAACGTTAAAATAATTTTACCCCATCCCAAAGAGATTTTTTTTTAAATGCCCTGTTGGTGTTCTGATCTAAATTTCATCAAATTTATATTAATTTAGGGGAAACTAACATTTTTATTATATTGTCCTCTCATTTAAAAACATTTTCTCACCATTTGTTCAAATCTTGTTTTATGTCATACAATAAGATTTGGTGGTTTTCTTCATATAGTTCTGTGCTTTCTTCTAAAATTTATTTCTGGGACACCTGGGTGGCTCAGTTGGTTAAGCATCTGCTGTCAGCTCAGGTCATGATCCCAGGGTCCTGGGATCGAGCCCCTAGTTGGGATCCCTGCTCAGTGGGGAGCCTGCTTCTCCTTCTCTCTCTGCCCCTCCCCCTCTTGTGCTCTCTCTCTCTCTCTCTCTCTCTCCCTCTCCCTCTCTCTCTCTCTCTCCCCCAAATAAATAAATAAAAATCTTTTAAAGAATAAATAAATAAAATGTATTTCTAAGTACTGTACTTTATAATGCTTGTCACTTACGTAAATACTATTTTTACTCAGTGCTTATTATTAAAATAGAGGAAATGACTGATTCTTGCACAAGAATCTTGTAGCAGCAATCACCTAACCAAATTTTCTTATTAATTCTTGTGCATTTTTATTTACTGGTATCTTGGGTTTTCTAATACTGCCCAGTCAGTGTTAAATAGTAATGGTGATAGTAGACATTCCTGATTAGTTCCCAATTTGAGGATTTTAAATAATATTTACGGTCAGGTTTTGGTACCCAGTTTTTAATTAATTCTGTAGTAGAACTGGAAATAACCAGCCACACTGGCGATTCATGTGTAAACAAAGACAGGCCTCCAGGGGAGAGTCAGTTATCAGGTTAAGTTGCCTTCATCCCCTTGACCTTTCTATGGTCAGGTAAACAACCGATCTCGAAACATCTCATATCATAGGAATTAGGAGAATGTCATGAGCATTTTGTAACATAAAGGAGTTTGGTGATTAACTTAAAAAGGAAAACTTGTGTGGCTAGCTAGTTCTCTGGAAATTTATGGGTTAACTGGCCAGTTGTTTGCAGTCAGCTGGTTAGCAATTTGGAATATTTATATGTTATCATACAGGTAAGAAAGCTTAATTTTTAAAATAATGGGACAAATAATGGTTGTCACCTAAAATGTACCAACCCAAATAATTCCCTTCTGCTCCTATTTTAGTTATAGCTTAATTGGGAATGGATGTGAACTTTTATCAAATATTCTTCCATATCTATGGAAATGATCATATGATTTGCTGGTAGAATAAAGTATATTGCTACATTTCTTATTATTGATTATCCTTAAATTTCTAAAATAAAAATACTTGATCAAATTTATTATTCTTTTGATTCATTGCCAGATTATTTCTGCTAATACTTTATAATTTTTGCATCTATATTCATAAATGAGATTTGTCTATATCTTCCCCCTATCTTTCTCAGGTGTCAGTATTAAAGTTATGATAATCTCATAAAATCATTTGGAGACATATTTGTCTTTTTCATGGCCTGGACTCATTTGAAAAACAATAGAATTATTCCTTTTTTAAAGATTAGATGATAGTTCTGAACCCATCTGTTCCCGACTGTTTTGAATAGATCTGCCATCACCTTTCCATTCTCATCAGTAGTAGTTTTCCATGTGTTCTCCGTTCAATCTTGATTATTTATATTTTCCTGGAAAATAAACATTCCCTAGAGCTTTTCAAATTTCTTATAATGAAATTGCACCATCATGAGTTAAAACGAGAATAAGCCTCAGAAATGAGAGTCAAATAAAATGAAATGGATACTAGCCCTTTATCTGATATGTCATTTGCAAACATAACATAAAAAAAAATTTTTTTTAAATGAAATGGGAAACTAAGTAAAATGAGAGTTAGCCTCAGAAAACCAGCAGCGCCTCTCAGCTGCTTCTCTCCATCATCCATCCGAGTTCCCACATGGCCTCAGTTTGCTGCCCTAGACTGGGAGGGGGGAATGGGGAGGACATAAGCAAATTTCCACCAACCACTTACTGGCCATGGGATCCTCTCAGGATCCCCATTCAAGCCGCTCTAATCTCGTCCCTGGACAGCAACAGCCTCTTCGCTGGTCCCCCTGTGTCTTGCCCTACTATGGTTTATCCTCCACACAACTATGAGAATATTCTTCAAAAGTATAAATTAGATGAACTCTCTTACTTGGAACTTTCCAAAGTCTCCCACTGAACCAGAAAAAATATCTGCGTTTCTGGCCACCGCATTCAAAGCCCTCCGTGAACTGGCCACCCTTGAAACTCTCCGACACGTGTCACTCTGCTTGTACCCCCCCCACCATGCTCCAACCACTCCGCCCTTTCTCTCTCTCTCAGAAGATGCCAGACTTGCTTCTGTCTCTTGCCCTTTGCATCTGCCATTGCTCCTACTTGCAATGCGTTTCCTCCTTCCTGTTTTTCAGTTCTCACCTCAAATGTCCCCACCTCAGAAAGACCAGATCTGACCACACAGCTAGAACCCCAGGCACTGTCCTTCCTAACACTGTTTTATCTTTATAACACTTATCACTACCTACTTCTGTGTTTATTATCTATCTTCCCCCATAGAATCTAAACCTCTTAAAAATAGAGACTGCCTCTGACTGCTATGTTCTTAGTGCCCAGTTCTTATTACCCATAATAAATACCTGATAAATATGTGTGATCAATTACCTGTTACTTTCTAGACAAAATTCAAACTTGTACCAATCAAGTGCTCCATCATCTGGCCTGGTTCCATGTCTTCAGGCTCACACTTCCCTACCTCCTGCCAGGATGCAACTGGGAGCAAGTGTGAAGTAGTGCTGGTCTGATAAACCTTAAAGAGTAACCCTAAGGATATGAATGGCTGGTATCAAATCTTTACCACAATCCAAATATAGGGAGGGAAGGAAGGAAGGAAGGAAGGAAGGCAGGCAGGCAGGCAGGCAGGCATGTGGGGGGGGGGGGGGGGGGGGGGGGGGGAGGTGAAGGATAAAAGATAATCAAAATAAAGAGTTTGCTTCTTTAGAGGAGGATTCAAATAAAGAAAATTAGAATAAAGGACAGGAAAGTTTCTATTGCATGTTGAAAATTATAATACAAGATAGAAGATATTACAGGTATTAAAGGTACGAGCAAGAAAAGTGTTCTAAGACACTGCTAATTTGCTATGGAAATTTTACATATACATTTTAGTTTTCCAATTACATAATTGGTTTTTCCCAAAGACGAACTACCTGTAGTCCGTCCTTCCTCCCTTCCTTCCTCCCTTCCTTCCTTCCTCCCTTCCTTCCTTCCTCCCTTCCTTCCTTCCTCCCTTCCTCCCTCCCTCCCTTCCTTCCTTCCTTTATTTTTCTAGAGTCTCCAAAGCCTTGAGTACAGCATTGTCTGTGCAGCAGAAAATCAACCAATGCTTACTGAGCAACTAAAGGAATGGATGAGTCCAGGGTTCATGGGGTTGGAAGTGGGTAGTGGATGGCACTAACGTTGATGCCTCCTTCTGCAAAGTCAAAATATGCACATGGAGGTAGCCCAAGAACCCATCCAAGGCCAGAGTCGGAATCAAGAATCACACTTCAGCCACGAGGAAAAGGCATTGGAAAATCTTTCCTGACGAGATCAGTGTGACACCACAAGTGTACCCGTCAATGTAGAGAAAATACCTGGCCCTCTGATTGGAGCCACGACATGCTTTCAGCACAGAAAGATAATGTGCAAGCACCAGAGCAGAAAACACTTAACATAATGATGAGCTGAGACTCACAATTATCTCCCTTTCTTGCCACTCCTCTGCGAGCAGGAAAATGGCTGCCAGGGTCAGCTGTAAGCATAAGGTGGCATTGAACAGCAGCTGGAGGGAACCTGCCTATTTCAACAGCTTCCACGGGAGTGCATTCCTGGAGCATCTGACAGGTGATGCTAAGTGTCTAGGAACAGCAGCCTGAGGAGGTGAGGAGGACAGCCCGCCCATCCATTCTGTCCTGATCTGCTTGAGCATCTGAGCAGCACTTTCCTTGGGGCAAGTCAACAGCACTTGTCTCTCCGTAAATGAAAGGCAAGTGTGGATGTTTAAAAAGCAAAAGTATTTTCTCAATTTAAAAGTGAGGGGAGGAGAGGGAAGATAAAATTCTTGCTTTAAAAATAGGGAGAAAATCATTCTGTGATCAACTATGTGTGTTCAACCAAAAGGGTTTCACCTGAGTGAAATGGTCCTGTCCCCAAACGCCTAACACCTTTCACTTTCCTGAGGTCACCCGCCTTCGGGGAAGCGGGAGGATGGAGGTGCAGGTGCTAACTGGTACGAGGTAGGCTATGAGATGGAATCATGCAAGCTCCAAGACAGCAGTGATGTTACCAAGACTGAATTCCTTGTCAAATAGTCAACTCAATGCGGAGCAACTAGCAGTTTTTCAATGCGATAATGAAAAGAAGAGAGGACATGTGAGCACAGCTATAGCATATTAAGGGTATGGTGTCTTGACAATATTTTTTCAGTCATATATACACACTGGAATGTGATGTCAATTATTTCTCGCTGAGTGGTTACAAGTCACAAAATTTTAAATGCTATGGTCCAGAAGGACAAAGATGGTTAAATCACCCCAAGTGACTGCAAACTCCCATTCCAAAAAATACTGGGGTTTCCTCTGAAAGCCTAGAAACTTCCTTTCTACAAAAGTAATTGTCCTTTACACAACAAATAAACATTCACAATGGGTCCTGTCCATAGGGAATTGTTCAGGCCGAAAACATTTTAAAGCACTTTTAGAAAACATTAAAAAAAAACAAAACAAAACACGTTTGAAAGTTTCCCAGTCTATCCCTGGGGCTCCTACATGTGTCCTGGAGGAAATCAAAGCATGTCCACACTCCCCAGAATACCCTCTTTGGGTTGGCTGTTGGGATCTGTAGGCTACATATGCATCTCAGTTAATAAGTATTTATGCAAAAAGCAGAACTTGAGGAAGGGTGAGAAACCGCATGAACCATAGCATGGCCTGGGGAGTGTTCTGCCCTGCTATGGGAGTGATCCCAAGGTAACAAAGACCATAGATTAAAAATATTAAGTGCAAAAACATCTGCAATTATAGCTGAAGGTTTCTCTCTCTGCTCACTAATGCAGCAAGAGGTTCACTACTGAAAAAAGCTGGCCTTTTCATCCATGACAATTGTGTCCCCTTCTTGCTTCACCAAAATGAATGGGGTGAGAATACCTCAAGATCTTATGAATTCAAATGGCTTAGACTCAGAATTTTCCCTTTTGCCAACAGGTACTCTCGTTGTGTCAGGGTTTCTCGCTCTTTCCCTCCCACCCTTCCTACTTTTTGAAATAAACAGGTGAACACACATAATTTACTAAGTATCAGACAGCATTCCAACCACTTGGTGAATATTAATTCATTGAATCCTCGCCACATCCCTAATGGAGTAGGTGCTCTGTGCCTCCATTTTATAGATGAGAAAACTGAGGTCTGAAGAAGTTACGTGGCTTTCCCAGGATTACATAGAAAATACATAGATTGCTTCCAGAGGCCAGGCTATTAACCAGGCCAGTCTGACTCTCTTGGCTATGACTTGCTAATAATTGTGCCAGAACCAAAGGTCTTTCTATAAAAAATGCATTGTTAATGTTTATTATGGAAAATATCAAATATATAGAAAAGTAAGTAGTATAATGAACCCACTTGTACCCATATCTCAGCTTCAACAATTATCAAATCATTTCCAATCTTGTTTCATCTAGAACCCTAGCTCCCAATAATAGATTATTTTGAAGCAAATTCCAGGCATCATATCATTCCATCTAAGTGGAATGATTTCTTGAGTGCAGTGCTAGCCGATCTTTTTTAATAATAGCTTTATTGAGATATAACTTACATACCATAAAATTTACTCATTTTAAGTATACAATTCAATGGTTTTTAGTATATTCACAGCATTGCACGATTATTACCACAACCAATTCTAGAGCACTTTCATCACTCCAAAAAGAAGCCCCATACCCATTAGCAGTCACTGCTCAACCTCTGCCTTCCCTCCCCCAGGCCCTGGTAGCCATCAATCTCTACGGATTTGTCTGTTCTGGATATTTCATATAAATGGAATCACACAATATGTGGTCCTCTGTGACTGGCTTCTTTCACCTAGCATAATGTTTTTAAGGTCCATCCATGTTGTAGCATATATTAGTACTCCGTTCCTTTTTATGGCTGTATAACATTCCATTCTAGAGCTCTACCATATTTTATCCATCCATCAGTTGATAGACATTTAAGATGTTTTCACTTTTTGGCTAATGTAAAAATGATGCTGTGAACATTCACGTTCAAATTTTTATGTGGATATATGTTTCCATTTCTCTTGGGTATATACCTAAGAGTGGAATTGCTGTTTAATATAGTAACTCTATCCTCAATCTTTTTAGGAATTGCCACATGGTTCTCCAAAGTGACACCATACATATTCCCACCAGCAGTGTATGAGTATTCTAATTTCTTCACATGCTTACCAACACTTGTTATCATCTGTCTTTTGATCATAGCCATTCTAGTGGGTGTGAAGTAGTATCACATTGTGGTTTTGATTCTCATGTCCCTGATAACTGATGATGTTGCAAATCTTGTTCGTGTGGCTAGCAGATTTAAACCTGCAGTTTCTCTCACTTGAGGATTCTCTCTGGAACACCTCTTTCAATTCTAAAATGTTTGCTCTCTATTCTTTTACCAATGAAATGTTTATCTGCTTTGGTGTCCTACTTTCTGCCTTTTTCACCCCAGTTCCCCATACTTCCAACTATTCCAAATATAGTATCTAGCCAGAGACCCCCACAAATAACTACTTTTTCTAAGTAGCTGTTGCATGTTTTATAGTCTTTGCAGAATCTATCACAGTCTGAAATAATCTTGTTTACCTGTTTATTGTCTGTCTTCCTATACACACACTAAAATATAAGCCCCATGAGGGAAGAGACCCTGTCTATTTTTTTACCACTATATTCCCAGTGCCTGGAAAAAAGTCATAGCAGAAATTCAATAAATATTTGGTAATTGAATGAACAGTTCCTAGATTGTAGAGTTCTTACTTGATTTTGTTATGCTACATTATATGTACATTGGTGAACTAACCTTTCATAGCTTTTTAAAATAAGGCATATTTCCTAAGGATGGTCTCCGAAATACAAAAGAGTGAAGTATGTCACACTTCATCACAGCACATTTACAAATGAAAAGCTATCGGTAACACTCTAAATACTTAACATCTGTAATTGAAATATTATGCAAGACAGCTAAGTGGTGTTTACATAGAGATTGTAGTATTATAGGGATGTGTTTGCTCTACTATATGAAAAAGAGCAAGACACAAATATGTGTGTGTTACATTATGATCACAAATGGGGTTTTTTAAATGCTTAAAGAAGAGATTGCGAGAAGGGGCCTCTGGGTGGCTCAGTCGTTAAGCGTCTGCCTTCAGCTCAGGTCATGATACCAGGGTCCTGGGATTGAGCCCTGCATTGGGCCCTCTGCTCTGCGGGAGGCCTGCTTCTCCCTCTCCCACTCCCCCTGCTTGTGTTCCTCTCTTGATGTCTCTCTGTCAAATAAATAAATAAAATCTTAAAAAAAAAAAAAAAAAAGAAGAGATTGTGAGGCAATAAACTAAAATATTTACAGGGTTGTCTTTGGGTGGTACAATTAAGAGTCACTGTTTTTCTCAATAATCCTAAAATTTGTATGGAACCAGAAAAGACCCCAAATAGCCAGAGGAATGTTGAAAAAGAAAAGCAAAGCTGGTGGCATCACAATTCCGGACTTCCAGCTCTATTACAAAGCTGTCATCATCAAGACAGTATGGGACTGGCACAAAAACAGACCCATAGATCAGTGGGACAGAATAGAGAGCCCAGAAATGGACCTCAACTCTATGGTCAACTAATCTTCGACAAAGCAGGAAAGAATGTCCAATGGAAAAAAGACAGTCTCTTCAACAAATGGTGTTGGGAAAATTGGACAGCCACATGCAGAAGAATGAAACTGGACCATTTCCTTACACCACACACAAAAATAGACTCAAAATGGATGAAAGACCTAAATGTGAGACAAAAATCCATCAAAATCCTAGAGGAGAACACAGGCAGCAACCTCTTTGACCTCAGCCACAGCAACTTCTTCCTAGAAACATCACCAAAGGCAAGGGACAAGAGCAAAAATGAACTATTGGGACTTCATCAAGATAAAATTTTGCTTTTGCACAGCAAAGGCAACAGTCAACAAAACCAAAAAACAACTGACAGAATGGGAGAAGATATTTGCAAATGACATATCAGATAAAGGGCTAGTATCCAAAATCTATAAAGAACTTATTAAACTCAACACCCAAAGAACAAATAATCCAATCAAGAAATGGGCAGAAGACATGAACAGACATTTCTGCAAAGAAGACATCCAAATGGCCAACAGAATCATGAAAAAGTGCTCAACATCACTTGGCATCAGGGAAATCCAAATAAAAACCTCAATGAGATACCACTTCACACCAGTCAGAACAGCTAAAATTAACAAGTCAGGAAACGACAGATGTTGGCGAGGATGTGGAGAAAGGGGAACCCTCCTACACTGTTGGTGGGAATGCAAGCTGGTGCAGCCACTCTGGAAAACAGTATGCAGCTTCCTCAAAGAGTTGAAAATAGAGCTACCGTGCGACCCAGCAATTGCACTACTGGGTATTTACCCCAAAGATACAAATGTAGTGATCCAAAGGGGTATGTGCACCCCAATGTTTATAGCAGCAATGTCCACAATAGCCAAACTATGGAAAGAGCCAAGATGCCCACCAACAGATGAATGGATAAAGAAGATGTGGTATATATATACAATGGAATATTATGCAGCCATCAAAAGGAATGAAATCTTGCCATTTGCAAACATGGATGGAACTAGAGGGTATTACGCTAAGCAAAAGAAGCCAATCAGAGAAAGACAAGTATCATGTGATCTCACTGATATGAGGAATTCTTAATCTCAGGAAGCAAACTGAGGGTTGCTGGAGAGGTGGGGGGTGGGAGGGATGGGGTGGCTGGGTGATAGACATTGGGGAAGGTATGTGCTATGGTGAGTGCTAATGAAGGGGGGGTAATCGGAGGGGGAGACGAACCATGAGAGACTATGGACTCTGAGAAACAAACTGAGGGTTCTAGAGGGGAGGGGAGTGGGGGGATGGGTTAGCCTGGTGATGGGTATTAAAGAGGGCACGTATTGAATGGAGCACTGGGTGTTATATGCAAACAATGAATCATGGAACACTACATAAAAAATAAATAAATAAATAAATAAAGAGTCACTGTTTTTTTCTCTTCTTTCTACTTTTCCATATTTCCTATCATGAACATGTGTTAACTCTAATGATAAGAAACAAAACTAACTTTATTAAGAAAAACTAACTATAATTTGCATAGTACTCTCACCATAACTTAGAAATAGGTATTTTTACTGATTTTTATATAATTCTGAAGCAATAATTTATAAAATAAAAGCATCAGACCACAATTATTATTTACATTACCAAGTTGATTAGAGTAGTTTTCTCTTTATAGTAATGTTCCTGCAATAAACAAAAGATGAATAATAGAATAATCTTCAGCCCCTAATAAAGTAATGGCTCTAAGACAATGCCTCAATGGCTACCAGTCATTATGTGTCCCCTAATGGAAGAAAACAATGTAAGCTACAAGCACTCTTGACAAGAGTTTATGTTAAAACTGATCAATTTTATAGATCACGTTATCTGTTTGCAGGAAATACAGGGACTAGAAGAACATGACAAATGATACTACAGGGATGCAAGCAGCAAAATCCAGAATGTGAAGAACTTATAGGACAAACAACACATTTTCTTTAACAAATAAATTACAAAGGAATAAAATGAGGCAACTCTTTCTGCCCATGGGTCCTGTCCCCATGATTTAATAAAATCACCTTTTTGCATACACACACACACACACACACACACACACACACACACACACAAAACACAAAGGAGTAAAATGAATAGGGAGGTAGGGGGAAGGCTCTTATAGATTAAAAGTAACATAAGAGACATATCAACCAATCACAGTAAATAGATCTCCACTGTCCAATTTGATAGTCACTAGCCATTTGTGGCTAGTCCAAATTGAGGTGTGTAACTCCCTGATTTCAAACTACATTACAAAGCTATAGTAATCAAAGCAGTATGGTACTGGCAAAAACAGAAACAGATCAATGGAATAGAAAACTCAGAAATAAGCCCATGTATGCAGGGGTGGTCAATATTCACGAATCAATCAACATGATACACCACATTAATAAAAGAAAGGATAAGAGCCATATGATCCTGTCAATAGATGTAGAAAAAGCATTTAATACAGCATCTATTCCTTTTTTAAAAAAGATTTATTTATTTATTTTAGAGAGAGAGAAAGAGAGGGGCAGAGGGGCAGAGAGAGAGAGGGAGAGAATCTCAAGCAGACTCTCACTGAGCACAGAATACAGCATCCATTCTTTTTTTTTTTTTTTTAAAGATTTTATTTTATTTATTTGACAGAGAGATAGCACAAGTAGGCAGAGCGGCAGGCAGAGGGAGAGGGAGAAGCAGACTCCTCACCAAGCAGGGAGCCCGACACGGGGCTCGATCCCAGGACCCCGGAATCATGACCCGAGCTGAAGGCAGACGCTCAACTGACTGAGCCACTCAGGCGCCCCTACAGCATCCATTCTTGACAAAAAAAAACTCAACAAAGTAGGGGTAGATGGAACATACTTCAATATCATAATGGCCATATATGAAAGACCCACAACTAATATCATCCTCAGTGGGGAAAAATTGAAAGCCTTTCTCCTACAGTCAGGAACAAGACAAGGATGTCCACTCTCACTATTACTATTCAACATAGTACTAGAAGTCCTAGCTTCAGCAATCAGACAACAAAAAGAAATAAAAGGCATCCAAATCAGCAAGGAAAAAGTCAAACTTTCACTATATGCAGACATGATACTCTATGTAGAAAACCCAAAAGACTCTACCAAAAAATCACTAGAACTCATATATGAATTCAGCAAAGTTGCAGGATATAAAATCAATGTGCAGAAATCTGTTGCATTTTTAAAAAGATTTATTTGTTTGTTTGTTTTAGAAAGAGAGAGCGCACATGGGGAGAGGGGTAGAGGGAGAGAGAGAGAGAGTTTCAAGCAGACTCCATGCTCAGTGTGAAGCCCAACACAGGGCTCAATCTCACAACCCTGAGATCATGACCTGAGCTGAACCAAGAGTTGGACACTTAACCAACTACACCACCCAGGTACCCAGTCAGCTGCATTTCTATACACCAATAACGAAGCACCAGAAAAAGAAATCAAGGAATCAATCCCATTTGGAATTGCACCAAAAACAATAAGATACCTAGGAATAAGCCTAACCAAAGATGTAAAAGATCTGTACTCTGAAAACTATAGAACACTTATGAAAGAAATTGAAAAGGACACAAAGAAATGGAAAAGCATTCCATGCTCATGGATTGGAAGAACAAACATCATTAACATGTCTAAACTACACAAAGCAATCTATACATTTAATGCAATCCCTATCAAAATACCAGCAGCATTTTTCACAGAACTAGAACAAACAATCCTAAAATTTGTATGGAACTACAAAAGACCCTGAATAGCCAAAGCAATCCTGAAGAAGCAAAACAAAACTAGAGGCATCACAATTCCGGATTTCAAGCTATATTACAAAGCTGTAGTCATCAAGAGAGTATGGTACTAGCACAAAAATAGACAGATCAATGGAACAGAATAGAAACCCCAGAAATGGACCCACAACTATACGGTCAACTAATCTTTGACAAAGCAGAAAAGAATATCCAGTGGAAAAAAAGACAGTCTCTTCAACAAATGGTGTTGGGAAAACTGGACAGCAACATGCAGAATGAAACTGGACCACCTTCTTACATCACACACAAAAATAAATTCAAAATGGATGAAAGACCTAAATCTGAGACAGGAAATCATTAAAATCCTCGAGGAGAACACAGGCAGCAACCTCTTTGACCTCGGCCGCAGCAACTTCTTCCTAGACACATCGCTGGAGGCAAGGGAAACAAAAACAGAAATGAACTATTGGGACTTCATCAAGATAAAAAGCATCTGCACAGCAAAGGAAACAATCAACAAAACTAAAAAGCAGCCTAGAGAATGGGAGTAGATGTTTGCAAATGACATATCTGATAAAGGGTTAGTGTCCAAAATCTTTAAAGAACTTATCAAACTCAACACCCAAAAAACAAATAATGCAGTTAAACAAATGGGCAGAAGACATGAATATACATTTTTCCAAAGAAGACATCCAGATGGCTAACAGACACCTGAAAAGATGCTCAACATCACTCATCATCAGGGAAATACAATCAAAACCACAATGAGATATCACCTCACACCTGTCAGAATGGCTAATATTAACAAAACAAGAAACAACAGGTGTTGGTGAAGATGTGGAACTTCCCACAAAAGGGGACTTTTCTTGCACTGTTGGTGGGAATGCAAACTGGTACAGCTACTCTGGAGAACAGAATGGAGGTTCCTCAAAAAGTTAAAAACAGAACTACCCTACAATCCAGCAATTGCACTACTGGGTGTTTACCCAAAGGATACAAAAATAGAGATTTGAAGGAATACACGCACCTGATGTTTATAGCAGCATTACCAATAGCCAAACTATGGAGAGAGCCCAAATGTCCATCGACTGATGAATGGATAAATATGTGGTGTATACACACACACACACACACACACACAGGAATATTACTTAGCCATCAAAAAGAATGAAATCTTGGGGCGCCTGGGTGGCTCAGTTGGTTAAGCACCTGCCTTAGGCTCAGATCGTGATCCCAGGGTCCTGGTATTGAGTCCTGAGTCAGGCTCCCTGCTCAGCGGGGTGTCTGCTTCTCCCTCTCTCTCTGCCCCTCCCCCTTGCTCGTGCTCTCTCTCTCAAAATAAATAAATAAAATTTAAAAAAAATGAAATCTTGGGGCGCCTGGGTGGCTCAGTCGTTAAGCGTCTGCCTTCGGCTCAGGTCATGATCCTGGGGTCCTGGGATCGAGCCCCGCGTCGGGCTCCCTGCTCTGCGGGAAGCCTGCTTCTCCCTCTCCCACTCCCCCTGCTTGTATTCCCTCTCTCACTGTGTCTCTCTCTGTCAAATACATAAATAAAATCTTTAAAAAATTAATTAATTAATTAAATAAAATAAATGAAATCTTGCCATTTGCAACGACATGGATAGAGCTAGAGTATATTGTGCTAAGTGAAATAAGTCAGTCACAGAAAGACAAATACCATATGAGCTCACTCATATGTGGAATTTAAGAAACAAAACAAATGAACATATGGGAAGGGCGGGGAGAGAGAGAAACAAACCATAAGAGACTCTTAAAGATAGAGAACAAACTGAGGATTGATGGAGGGAGGTGGGTGGGGTATGGGCTAGAAGGGTGATGGGTATTAAGGCGGGCACTTGTTGTGATGAGCACCGGGTGTTGATTGTAAGTAATGAATCACTGAATTCTACTCCAGAAACCAATATTGCACTGTATGTTAACTAACTAAAATTTAAATTAAAAAATAAAATAATAAAAAAAAGAAAAGAAAAGAAATAAGCCCATGTTTGTGGTCAATTAATCTATGACAAAGGAGGCAAGTATATGCAATGCGGAAAAGACAGACTCTTCAATACATGATATTGGGATAACTAGATTGCTACATGTAAAAAAATGAAACTGGACCACTATTTTCCATCATATACAAAAATAAATTCATAATGGATTAAAGACATGAATGTAAGATCGGAAACCATAAAACATCTAGAAGAAAACATGAGCAGTAAGCACTTTAACAAAAGTCTTAACAATATTTTTTTGAACAGATCTCCTCAAGTAAAAGCAACAAAAACTAAAATAAGTAAATGAGATTACATCAAACTAAAAAGACCTTGCACAGCCATCAACAAGAACAAAGGAAGCCATCAACAAAACAAAAGGACAACGTACTGAATGGAAGAAGATATTTGAAAACCATATATCCAGTAAGAGATTAACTTCCAAAATATTAACTTACACAATTAATATTTTTTAAGCCCAATTAAAAAATGGGCAGAGTACTTGAACAGACATTTTTCCAAAGAAGACATACAGATTGGCAATAGACACATGAAAAGACGTTCAACATCAGGAAATGCAAATCAAAACCCCAATGCAATACCACCTCACACTGGTCAGATTGGCTATTATCAAAAAGACCAAAAATCCCATATGATTTCATTTATATGTGGAATCTAAAAAACAAAACGAACAAACAAAACAGACTCAGATACAGGAAACCAACTGTTAGTTACCAGAGAGGGGAGGGCTTAGGGGAATGAGCAAAATAGGTGAAAGGGCATTATGAAGTACAAACTTCCAGTTATAAAATAAATAAGTCATGAGGATATCATTTAGAGCATATGGAATATAGTCAATAATATTGTAATTACTGTATGGTGACACACAGTCACTATGGGGATCATCATATATCATAATAATATAAAAATATCAAATCACTATGTACACCTGAAACTAATAGGATATTGTATGTCAATTACACTTCAACAACAAAAAATTGAAGTGTGTAAAATATATGCCAGATTTCAAATACTTAATATGAAAAGAATGTATATCTGATTAAAATATTTTATACTGATAAATATGAAATAATAATGGTAATATTTTTGATAGATTAAATAAAATATTTAATTTCTTTTACTTTTTAAATTATCATTACAAATTCATATATAGATTGCATTATATTTCTATGGTGGTCTGGCATTATTTTTTTTTTTTAAGATTTTATTTATTTATTTGACAGAGAGAGACACAGTGAGAGAGGGAACACAAGCAGGGGGAGAGGGAGAGGGAGAAGCAGGCTTCCCGCCAAGCAGGGAGCCCGATGTGGGGCTCGATCCCAGGACCCTGGGATCACGACCTGAGCCGAAGGCAGACGCTTAACGACTGAGCCACCCAGGTGCCCCGGCATTATTGATATTATCCAGATTCTGATTTAAACATAAAAGTTGTTACATAAATATATAATTGTTCATTTGGTCATTGCTTTAGGTGTGATAATATTGTGGTTATGGGTGTGTTTTTTTTAATAGTCCTTATCTGTTAGAGCTGTTTCTGAAATATGCAGGGACAGTATGATATTATGACTGGGATTTGCTTTAAAGTAATGTGAAGGGGGAAAGTGAGTAAGGGTATAGATATATAAGGCTGGCCATGAGTTGATCATGTTGAAACTGGGCAGTGAATTTGGAGTTCAGTGCATTAGACTCACCACTTTTGCATATGTTTGACATTGTCCATGATACAAAAAGTTAGAAGGGGCCAGCGTGGGGGTGGAGCTACGACTGTGTGCTTACTTTTAAGAAGAGCATGATAAGGTGGTGGGGGCATGGGGTAACTGGCTGGTGGACATTAAGGAGGGCACGTGCTGTGATGAGCACTGGGTGTTATACACAACTGATGATGAATCATTGAACACTACATCTAAAAGTAATGATGTACTATATGTTGGCTAATTGAATTTTAAATAGATAGATAAAAAGAAGAGCAAGATAGTAAATAGTGTGCCATGTCACAGAACCCCGACCAGTCATGCTTCGTTAGAGACTCCCTTCATGGCTACCCCATGCTTGATCTCGAGTCCTCCTTCTGTACTCAAACTCCTTTCTGCTTTTAGCTCTTACTTTGGAAATGCATCCTTGACTTAACTCTCTTATCCCAGATCCTCTTGCTGATGGACCTTAATTTTGTATTTCAGTTGCTATTGCTGGGTACAAATCACCCCAAAACTGGATTAAAACAACAACAACAATCATTTTCTCATTATCTCTCATGGATTGAGCAGGTTGAGCTGGGAAGTTCTCAGTCTATCGCGTGGTTACAGTTAGGAGGTGATGGAGGCTAAAGCCATCTGAAGGCTTCCTCCTCTCGAGTCTGGCAGTCAGTGCTGGCCGAGGCTGTCAGCCAGCACACCCACATGCGGGCTCTCCATGTGACCTCGTTTCCTAATAGCATGGTGGCTCCAGCATCCCAGTAGTATCCCAGGTAGGAAGTCTATACGCTTTATGACCAAGTGTAGGAAACGACTTCAACCATAGTCACCAGCCACCCACATTCAAGGGGAGAAAAAGTAGGTCCCACCTCTTGCTGGTAGAAGTGTCAATGTCACATGTAAAATGGACATCTTGTTGCAGCCATCTTAGAAAATTCGGTCAGCCATATTTCGGATTTCCCTTGGTATATACATTTTTTTTTCCTCTGGCGTGACCAGTTTCCAATTATCAGCAAGCCAAAGAGCACTTCTCCGCTTAGAACTATCATCCATCTTGTCCTGCTCAGCTTGCAGAGTCCCCATGGCAAATCATTCCAGCACCAGTGCTGCCTGCTCCCGAACTTCTGGCTCTACCCTTTACCCCTCACCATGCCTCCCTGGTCTTTAGCCCATTTCAAAATGTATAAGGACATAACACTGGCATATAATACTGCTCACATGGAACACAGCTCACATACTCTGGAAAATACTCCACCTTTACAAACCTGATCCAAGAAATACAAACAGGCAGATATGAAATATGGTGGTGATAGGCACGCTTAATTAAGTTTTAAAACTATTCAATGACATATTTGTGTCATCATTATATAATGGACAATAAGAGTCCTCAATGTCAGTAATCCCACAAAAGCTCTTACTTTTAAGTACCAGGTTGAAAAAAAAGAAAAAAATCATTCTGCACAGAAGATTCCTATTACCAGAAACATTGTGGCGCCCTCTGCTGTCAGGAAACAAAGTTTAAAGGTACCAGCATCCTTTAACCATAGACTGTCAATCATCTTATCCAGATGTAAAAGCAGAAATCAGAGGCGGTGGGAAATTATGGAGCTTAATTCAGGCAACAAAGTAAAGAATGAAAATCCAATCAGTGTAAGTAGCTTAATGGTAATAAGTAGGAAAGGAGCTAGGTAGAGAATCTCAAGAGGCAGCAGATATCAGACATCACAATATAGCTCTCTTTGTCTAAACCTTTTACATAAGTTAATCTTGACAAATTACCTATGAAACACAGAAAGGTTAAATAAGTTGCCCAAGGTCACAGCAAGTGAATGGCAGAGCCAAGATACAAACCCCAGCAAGCTGTCTCCAGAGCCTGTGACTCTAACCACTCTTCTCTACTGCCTAATAAACAATGATGATTATTAATGGGGAGGAACTTCTTCAAATGTATCAAGAATTATTATTAGGTATTATTGCTCTTACCTAAAAGAAAATGGACTACCAGGAAAATTACTTGCTCCATACTAAGCAGAGAAATTAGGCAGTAATCCAAGTCTCCCATTCACAATTAAGCCATTCTGAAGTTTGGAAGGTTCTTTTCCCTTCTAAATTTAGGAACAAATTCGTTCTTTTGTGAAATCAAAATGTATTACCATGACCCCCAAGGTAATGTCCCTCATCCCAAACTCACGAAAGTCTGTCAGGTGATTTACAAAGAGAATGGATTCCTCCTACAACAAGCTCAAGTCTTACACAACTGGACTGATTCATCCACCACCCAACCAGTCAGCTGAGCAGATAGTCACTCAGATCCAAAGACTGGTTCACTTGCCAAGTGAAACCTGTATGGAGGAAGGAGAGAAAAAGCCTTTCTTCATAAAGGACAGAACAATGGGTTCCTATCCTCCTTCAGGAAAAAGTGAGTCAAACAGATCTGGGCCAGGATGAAAAGTATGTCCAGGGGGTTGGAGAGCTCTGGGCTGCAGGTTAAATAGGACAGGACCAAATTCCTGGTATGGTGCTGGAAGAACCTCACGATCCAAGGCCCTCTAGGCAGAGCAAGGAGCAAGGCCTAATCTGCTTGAGGCCATGTGTCCCTGGGCAGACTCCCAAGCCCCCTTCAGTCAGCACCAAGGTGATAATGGTAGAACCTAGACCCTGTTCCAGTCTTGGAGACTTGGGGACACTGGTACCATTCGCTGGGAGCACATGCTGCATATCACCTAAATGCTGCAAACAAGAAGATTATGAGCCTAATGTCCACTGAGCGCTCAGTGTTTATTTTATTTAAACTTCACAACACAAACCCTATGCGATTATCACTATCCTTATTTTACAGAGTAAAATGTCTGGGTAGTGAAGAACTGACCCAAGGTCACATGCCAGTATGTGTTAGACTGAAAGAATCTGAACTTCCATCTCTGCTTCCAAAGTCCCAAGCTATTTCTATTATATCAAGCAGTTCATGCGACAAACAATTCATAACATTGAGTAACTCTGAGTGGCCCTTCCCTGACATTTTAGACTAGACTAGAAGCCCAAATGTTTGGATCTACAAATACACCTAGATTGCAATGCCCAGCTATGACACTGGGAAGTACAGTTTGGAGGAGATGCCTCTCTAATTCCATTATTTTAAACAAATCTATTAATCTTCACAATGAAATGGCCCTAAAGAAATACATCAACTTACAAAGAAAAAGGTCAAAAGAAAGGGATAGATTAATTCTAACAAATATTGCACTTTGCCTAGGACAACATGATTTGATTTTAAAAAAAAAAAAAAAAAAGTACACAGACTTACACCAGCCAGCACTGCTTCCCTCTTAAAATGACAGATGGGAAGGGGGTCTTGCTGGTGCCACAGTTCACACCATCCCTGAAGGTCAGGCCAATTTTACAGTCTGTACCAGAAAGAGGTTATTCACTCATCTCATCCTCTGCAAATTACATTCAGCCCACAGGGGTTCACCGGATCCAGATTATCTTCCATCCAAAGAATGCCAGGAACTAGGGCTGCCTCAGGGTCTCTGAAGGAGGATTTCTCTATATTCTTGCCTCAGCTACACAATTCTGCCCCCTTTGGAAATATTAGGAAGAAAGCCTCCATCCCTCCCTCCACGGCTTCCCCATTCACCCCACCCCACCAGAGGAGAGTCACCTGATAATGTTAAGATCCGAGAAAAAGCCATTGCACCTGTGTGGTCTAAGCCCTTTCTAGGGCTCTAGCCTTGCCCCAGGCAGCTGCAATATTTAGAACTCAATGCTCCTCTCCCTAGGACAGAGCCTCCTCTGGAGAGGGACGCCTGTAGCCTGTGACCTTCTGGGTAAACTCAACTGAGAACAAGGAAGAGCAAGCTCAGTTCGGCCTGGTTCCAAGCCACAATCCCCTTTCCAGCTTTAGCAGCAATATCTGACTCCCATATTTACTTCTCAATTGATTTAAAACTTGATTCAGAACTCTGGAGGAATATAACCCTTTAAAACTTTAAGAGAAAGCACAGATCATATGAAGTTCAATGTCAGACACTGTACGAGACGCTCTAAAGGAAACTGGAATTCGACAAGGGACATTAACATGTAAATAATCTAAGCAAGGCAGACTGGAACAAATGCCAACCAGAGATTTCAAGCAAATGTTGTTGTGATGCCAAGTGGGAGGTGTGGAGAAGGGGGTGGGGACAGCAGCCCAGGGCATTCAGGGCTGGATTTCTAAAAGTCCTTTGATGGATGTTGTAACCATGCCCTGGAAGAAGACCCAGAACCATCCCTGCCTTTCAGGGTTCTTCACGTGCCAGCAGGCAGGCTTAATTCCTCAGGGTCCCCACACACTTGAGGATGAGGAGCCAATGGCCAAGCCCCACCTAAACCCACTCTACCAGCAATGGTTGCAGTTCCAGGAGCCTCTAGACAGGCTAAAGAGCGGTTCACCATACTTAGCTCATTCTGAATTCTGACTCCAGAAAAACAGAACATGTGCACGTGAGACGAGGAAAAGGACAAAGGGTGAAAATGGGACAGAAGTTGGAAGCAGTTTGCTGATTAAGAAAAGTTTTGACTCCAATTTGAATATATGTTGTGTCTAGGGGGAAAAAGTGCAACCAGCCTGAAGCTTTGATCTTGATCAGAGGTTTACAAGAGTAGATGCTTGGCATGCCTAAGCAACATCATCTGGGCAGGGGCAATCCTTAATGAACTGAGGAATGGCAGGCGTCCCACCAGGGACCCACCGTATCACGTACCACAGACTGAGCCTCTATTAATTGACATCCACAGGAATCGAAGTTTAAATGCCTATTCTTAAAATAGAAGGCATACAAGTCACAGGCTTATGCACACCTCCCAAAGATCCTATTTTTGTGGTCCCTGTGTGGCAGAACCAAGCCAAAAAGTTGTCCTGAAAAGGTTGGTTCTCAGGACTCCCTCCTTATTAAGGCACTGAACAGTCAGGCTAGAATTCAGCCAAGGCACTCCTGCAGCGTGTTCTGTCAGTCACACATCGGCCTCCCCCAGGCCAGGAACAATTCAAGGTCATTTACTGTCTTGCTCATTCTTTTTATAATCCAGCTCTACATACTGTGTCTGGCACATAACCAGTGCAAAATAATTTTTGTTAAATGAGATAAATGAACAGATGGACCTAACAACCAGATTCCAATATGACTTGATTTCTGTCTTCTAGTTTGAGAAAGGTATACCATCACACTTCAATCAGTATGTCCGAGTGTTAAATACTTGGGGGGTGGGGAAGTCTCAACCAATTTTTGTATATTTGTGTACACACACTTCTATCAGATTCTTATGTATGATGAAAACTTAGGAAAAAGATTTTAACCTCACTAGAAATTCAACAAATTCTTATGAGCAAGATATGAGATGAAAACCCTATCACTGTCCTCAGAATGTAATACTCTTTCTCTCACCCTGACCCTGATCAGTTCATTGCTTCCTGTTTTGTCTTGCACGAGTCAACTGCTAGAAAGCTTTCAGTAGCTTTAGTTGTACCCCCACCCAACTTTATAAACTGTTTTATAAACTGAAGCTTTATAAACTGTTTCATAAACAATGTTGAAATGAGGGGAAAAGAAAAAATTGAACTATAATAAAGGAAATGCTAAGTACTTTAAAACTGGTAAAAAGTGCTTATTGTTTAGAAGAGAGAGAGATTACAAAAGAATTTTGGATATTAATTAGCATTCATGGAAAAGGTAAACTTTGAGCTGGACTATGAAGCAGCAGCAGGCCTTTGACAACTACATTTTTCGAAGAATGATTGTTCCGTGAAGGAACCATATGCGCAAAGGAGCAAAAATTCAGAGGCTGTGTATTTTAAAAATATATGTAAATGAATAATGAAAAATAAAACTGAAAAGATAAAATTGGAACAATATTGTAAAGATTTCAAAGTAAAGAATCTGGGCTTAATCAAATGAACATTAGGAAACTTGTACATTACTTTGGCCTAGACTGTAACGAGTCTAAGTTTAGGAAAAGTAATCTGGCAGGATGGATAAATAAGGGGAGACAAAGTGAAATTCGGATGTAAGATAACCAGGTAGGTGTAAGACTATTAAGGGACTGAAAAGGGGTGTGTTAGAACAAATGAAAAAAGCAGACCTGCCCAAAGGTGGCATATAATCTAAAGGATTAATTGGACAAACACAAGGAAAAAAATACACATGAAAATGACAGTAAGAAACAAGTCCACTTAGTAAGACATAGATTCAGTGAATATAAGGCAAACAGCAAAAAGTTTTAAGAGAATTTAAGCAGAGATGATTAAAGAAATGGAATAAAGAATGAACATCATTTCAAATTAATTAATTGATTTCAAATTAATTTATTCACTACTGACCACCTATTAAGTGCCAGGCACTTATAAAATAGGATCTTGGCTCCACAGTACTCACATTCATTTTGATTCATGACCGAAACTTGAAAAAAATTAAATGAAAATTAAACATGTATACATTATAAAAATGTTTTAGTGGAGAAAAGCTTGGTTTTAAAATCTATGATGCCATAAGCATTCTTCAAACATGAGCACAAGTTAGTATCATACAGAGTTCCCTGTACTAGTTAAGAAGATTCTAAAAGCTACAAGAGATAAAAATAACTTCATACACATTCTTGAGTGATAAAAGGAACCAAATGAGTTTCTGCGCACCAAGAAATTCATAAACATATTGAATTATGGGCTTTTAAAATAAGTACACACTAGATACAAATTCTGTGGCAGGGCAACCTGACTTATTTCAGGGATGAGTCTGCTATACCTTATTTCGTGGACAATTCTAACATACTTAAAATCAGACTAAGGGTTTAACATTTCTCTAAGCTTTTCTAGTTTCTAAATAGAAAAAGAAAAAACAATGAAGTTATCTGTTAAAATGTTAACATGGAAAATGTTAACCTCTGGAAGATGAGATTTTGAGTTTTTCACCTTTTCTTACATATTTCCTACAATAGATATTTTTGAAATCAGAAAAAGCCAAAAAAAATTAAGATTACCCATTTTAAGTATTACATACTGAATGCTAAGGAGCTTCTAATTGTGAATGAAAACTGTAGGATTTTAAACATGAACTAACACGCCATGGACAAATCTTTGAAGAAATCCTGAGTACTACAGCCTAGAGACTTCATGGGCATCTGAAAACTGCTTCAAGCACATGACTGGATGTAAACAAGCGGTTACATATAAATCCTGCATTATTTTGGACAAATATGGATCCTGAGTTGAAGATTCACGTAATCAGATTTTGAATTAAAGTATCTAAAAATGGACAGTCTATCAAATCATGAGCTCCTCCATGTAGAGGACTTAGCTATTACACAAGTAGTTGAACAAAATGGAAGTCTGAGTGAAAGGCAGGGTGCTACAGGGTGTTTGGGGTCACAGACCTAATCTGATTCCCAGCTCCCAGCATTTAATAACTATCATTTACTCAAGCAGGTCATTTAACCTCTGAACCTCAGCTTTCTCATCTATAAATTGAAGACAATACTTACCCTACAGAATTATGATGATCAATACTAATGCATAAGCCTGGCACATAGCAGATGCTCAAAACATGAAGCTTGGTTACTTTTATACACTCACTCCTACTCAAGATCCAATGATTCTGTGATTAAAAGCAACAGGATTTAAATTAGTTTAACATGGTGAGATAACAGAACTAAAAAGTAGTACGTCTGGAAAATTAGTCTTTCCTTATCTGTATACTGACCGGTAACACCTGGCACGAGAACACATTCCTTCCCCAAATCAAGATCAGCACTGCTGCTCTGCCTGGGCCAAGGAAACCGACAAAGGGAGAGAACACAAGAAGAGTAGAAGACAGAAGACAGGAAGGCAGAAGAGAATAAAGATCTGGGCCCAAAACTGGAAATCAGTACTACTGCCTTTATCCAGGTAAACAGACTTCAACAGAAGAAATAAATGTACCAAAAATGTTAGGATTTCTAGTTTTAAGACAAACTTTATTTGCAGGGGACTCAACTAGTTCAAAATTACAAAACTGGTGTTCAATAAATACCCATCAACTGATATGTACACATTTTACTTCCTAACCTAAAGCTCTTTATAAAACAGGCTAAGTTGGAGACTGGAATACTACTGTAAAAGCTGTACGATCATCAAAGCATTTTTGTGTATTTTGTTCCTGAATTAAGAGGTATATTTAATTCCATTACATGAGCCCAAAAAAGTATTATAAAATCAGAGATCTTACCAGGAATATTCCATGCCCGTTTCACTCATCCATACCTACTCTCAAGCACTTCGGAAAGAAAGAATCCACCCATTTACACCAAAGACAACCACTTCATGCATAAAAAAGGCAAGGAAAAGGCTAGTCATGAGGCATATGAGGAATGAGGCAACACCATGAGGGCAGGGACTTTTGTCTATATTGTTCACTGTTGTCTCCATAGCCATCTAGAACCTTACCCAGCACATAGTAGTTGCTCACTAAATACTTGCTGACCAAATGAATGAATTATTCCTTGAAGAAATAACTTTGGGAAACCAAACCAAAATTATTTTCAGTGTTGTTTTTCTTAAGGCTTGGAAGAGTTCTATTATTTTTTTCCCCAACTACCCTAACGGAAGAATACTTCAAAAGAAAAAAAAAAAAGGTGTTCTATAGAAATATATATGCACACATATACATGCATGCTTATTTGTATTTATAGAGAAATACATATGACTATATTGCCCAAGTTGAGCCAAAAATAGATAACCCTGAAAAAAACTTCCCATAAAACACTGTTTCAATATAATTTTATTAACAGTTATTACATCAAAATTCACATTTACAGGATCCAAAGGACTGTCTTAGAAAATTCTAAAGTATGTGTAGTAAGATTTCAACAGTAAGACAGAACATATTCTCATTATAGCACAGCCCTTAAAAAGTCAAGAATAATACTGAGAAATAAGTGCAGTTCTATCAAGAACTAGAAATGAACTCTTCGTGCATAGTGTCACTTAAAGCAAAGTCCCATGGAAGTACAATATACTTCTATGGATGTGAATTTCAGTGGCAAACATCATTGGCTTCCAAACAACCGACACTAAAGCAATTTCCAATCAAAACACAAGCACAGTGGCTTTCGTCCAATATAAAGCTATGATAATTCTATAAAGAGACCCTGAATCCTTAAGTACATGTAATATGATTTTATGCTGTGACACTAGTACAAAACACATCAACTCTAATGCATAGTTTCGGACACATTATGACAACAGAATACTAAAGATAGCCTTTTTCTAGATCAGAAGATGCTGTTTTCCAGTGTAGTATACAGGTCATTGCTGATCTAGTGAAATTCTACATCCTCCAGCTTGAGCAGTATTGTAGGATTCACAAATATTACATTTCATGCCTAATATATGGAACTGGACTGTAGATCTCCCATTGCAATCATTGCAGAGAATCTGAAAAGTGAAGAGATGAATTCAAATTAAGTATATTAAACCTTATAGATGGAAAATGGCATTGTCTGCTCAAAACAATTCCTCAAAAATCATATCGAAGAACTGAAACACATATAGCTAAATCTAAACATTTCCCTAAATAGAAATGCCTTTTCTGAAAACTCTCAGAGACTATTAAGGTAACTTTGAATTTAGAAGATGAAAGTGTAGATTTGAGTCAAGAAGTCTTATTTTAAAACTGTTCCCAAATAGTATAAATAGTACTGAGCATAAAATCTAACATAGGCATAATCTGATTGACACCTATACTTAGAATTCAAAATAACATACATGATTTATTTTTCCTTGACACCTGCAAATTATCTTAGTTAATAAAACAAATCTTTACATAATTTTAATATTGTTGCTTATTCTTTAAGTTTAATATACTAAGTTCTTAATGCCTCAGGAATGAATCAAAGTCCAAAAAAGTAGTTCCTAATTTAATAAAAAGAAGCTTTTGGCATATCCCCAAAATGACAATAAGACGTCACTTGGGAATTAATCTCTTCTAGTACTGAGGTCCTGAAAAATAAAAAAGGGGTTAACCTGAAAATAAATCAATGCATTACTATGTGAGAAAAGCATTAGCTTGAGAAGTCATACCCATAATAAATAGAAAACTTCCAAATTTGCTCAAAATTATAATCTGGAAAATTAAGAATACAATCTGAATGTAGAAAGATTAGTGATTGCCTAGAGCTAGGGAATTGGGGAATGGCTGCTAATGGGTATGGGATTTCTTTTGGGGCCAATAAAAATATCCTAAAATTGACGGTGGTGATGTCTGCACAACTCCAAGAATATACTAAATAGCACTAAATTGTACACTTTAAAAGGACAAGTTAACATGGCATATAAATTTTATCTCAATAAAGCTGTTATTTGAAAAAATTATCTACATGGAACATAGCACACTGAAGCCCATAGTAAAACATCACATAATTATCAATTAGTATTCTAAAAGTGATCCTTCATTGACCTTACTAGCAATTCAATTATCCACATGAATAAAAAGGGTAATGAACATTAAAAAAACAAATGTTTTTTTAATCAACAAATACGTATGCCTGAAATAAAATTTAAAATAATTACAAATAAAACATAATTAAAATAAAACATCAGACCAGTAATTCACCTCCACTCAGTTACATTACTGACTGGCTCTGACGAGAAAGGTGTAAATAATTCAGAATAAAGTTTTTGCCTGCCATCTAGTGTTGGGAAGAATTGCATAAAGGAATTCTTAGTATTTTTTTGGTCTGCTCCTGAATTCAAAGTAACTAAAATCAATTTTTGGTCCTTTCCATTAATCATCACATTGGTGTCTATGCCAAAGCAGTAATTTTTAGACAGATTTGAGCAAAAAGGCAAAAATAAACAAGAACATCAACCAGGAACCTAAAAAGTTCTAAGCACGAATTATACTCACATCCACAGTCATGTTCTGATACTCTGATGGCATAGGAGTCTGTGCTACCTCATCATCCAGCTGTCTCCAGTACCGAGTCATATCTAGAGCAGAGTGCATACATAATGGACATCTGTAGCCTCTAGAAGAGATAGAAAGGTTATTTTCCAAACATTAAACAAGGAGTATATCAACTCAGGTATACAAGATGATGCATGCTAACTGGTACATAAACCATCCAAAACAGAGCATTATTCTGTATTTCAAGATGACCTGTTACGAACCTGGGAACTTTTACACTATAGTTTCTAATTAAATCCTGTAACCTATGGTATTTTTTACACCTTCTTCTTTTTCCTCAGTTCTCTAAAGTGGGAAGGAATTCGTATTCTTTGTAGAATATATTTAATATATTTTTTATATGAAGTTTTTCTTTAAAGATTTTATTTATTTATTTGACAGAGAGAGAGAGCAAGAGCAGGAACACAAGCAGGGGAAGTGGGAGAGGGAGAAGCAGGCTTTCCGGCAAGCCGGGAGCCCAATGTGGGACTCGATCCCAGGACCCTGGGATCATGACCTGAGCTGAAGGCAGACGCTTAACGACTGAGCCACCCAGGCGCCCCTTATATGAAGTTTTTTATTTTAAGTAATCTCACACCCAACATGGGGCTCAAACTCACAACCCAAGACCAAGAGTCACACGTTCTTCCAACTGAGTGAGCCAGGCACCCCTATATTTAATATATTTTAAAAACCTGTTCATCATGGAACACTACATCAAAAACTAATGACATAATGTATGGTGACTAACATAATAAAATAAAATTAATTAAAAAAAAAACACCTGTTCAGCTCCTTTTTTTTAGCTAAATAACTTCAATTTCTTAATATATTCAGGCAATTCAGATTGTATCATTTTCTTTCTAAAAATTCTGAAGAATTCCCTTCTATCTGGCTCTTAAATTAAAAGTTCTGCTTACGAATTTGCAGGACCAAAATACATTTACACAGTCTCTTCTCTCCTATTTTCATTTCATTTTAACATCCTTCCCCCACAATAAAGTCTCTGCTTTAGATAATCTTGTTACCAGCTTTCTTTGCAGATGATTATCCTGGGCCAATGTAATGCTTTAAGAGAATTTTGAGCACCATGCCTCAGCATCTTTACAGCGCTACGGATTGCCTTTGGCAGCACCTGCGCCCCTGGTAAGCACAGCCAGAGAAGAAGAGGTAGCTCTTGTGAGTTGTGGGATGAAATAAGGCATAATATAAGCATGGGGACAAAGATGCAGTCCTATATCCACAAGACACTTTGCCCAATTTAACACTATTCATTTACCCTACCCATCTCAAGATAAATATCTGCCATGCCAATAAGATGTATCAGCAGTGTTAGCCCACTTCCACATCCCCGCGCCAAAAAAAAAAAAAAATCAGACATCTTACAATTATAACTTCTAAAAATCCCATCAAACACTCACTCTTTCAACATTTCTTCATAACACGTTCTGAAAAAAATATATGACACTATTTTAGTAAAGCAAAAAGCATCTGCACTATTTTCAAACACTTCTGAGGAAAAAAGAATTACTTTACCTATGTAAAAGATGTCCACATGGCAAGACATGAGCAACAACACGGGATGTGTGAATGTCCTATAAAGGAAATAAATGTTAGTGTTTGCATGAAGACAATATAAACATCCAAGTACTTTAAATTCAAGAGGGAATATTTCCAAAAAAATGAAATCTTGCCATTTGCAACGATGTGGATGGAACTAGAGGGTATTATGCTAAGTGAAATAAGTCAATCAGAGAAAGACAATTATCATATGATCTCACTGATATGTGGAATTTGAGAAACAAGGCAGAGGATCATAGGCGAAGAGAAGAAAAAATGAAACAAGACGAAACCAGAGAGGGAGACAAACCATAAGAGACTCTTCAATCACAGGAAACAAACTGGAGGGGAGAAGGGTGGAGGGACGGGGTAACTGGGTGATGGACATTGGGGAGGGTATGTGATTTAATGAGCACTGGGTATTATACAAGATGAATCACAGACCTGTACCCCTGAAACAAATAATACATTATATGTTAATTAATTGAATTTAAATTTTTAAAAAATTTAATCTTAAAAGATGGAATATGTTTTAAGTTAGTAAGGCCTCACAAATTTGCTACTCCCGAATTTATTTTAATTTTTTAAGTAGGCTCCACGCCCAACATGGGGCTTAAACTCACGACCCTGATATCAAGACTTGCATCTCCACAGACTGAGCCAGCCAGGCACCCCTTTATTGCAATTTCAACATGACTTTTGCTAAGAAAATATTATTTCTCTCTCTTTAGATGTCCTCAGGTTTTCTGGAGAATAAATGGAATGTAATTTAAAAAAAAAAAAGAGAGAGAGAGAGGGAATATTTCCAAAGCAAATAACATTTTAAGCTTACCTCCAAACATATGGGACAATTCTGCCGGGAAACATTTTCAATACACTGTTTAAAAGAGAAACTCAAGTTACTAAAAGCTTAACTAGATGGAAATGACAGTACATATTAATAAAAACCAATGATAACGAAAACAATGATGCTAACTTACTAAAGATAATAATTAACATTAACACATGTCTCTTATATGTCAGATAGGAACTGAACAGTTAACTCACACAACTATTTCAGGCTTTTCATATTACCTGAAACAATGAAATTACTCAAGAAATTATCTTCATTTTACAAGTAAGGAAAATCAGTGAATCGAGATTTACCAAAGATGCAGAGGTAATAACGTTTGGAATCTTTTCAGCTTATATGTGTTTTGTTCCAAAGCTACTTAAGGATATCGACAATGATAACGGTTCATGTTACTGAAGTTTACTACATGCCATATATTAAGTACATTACCTGCATTAGCTCAATCAAGTCCCAAACTATAAATGCAGGGACAATTATTACCCCATTTTACAGATGAGGTATTTGAGGCCTAGAGAAGCTCAATAACTTCAAATGCAGTAGAACTGCATTTGAGCTCCAATAGGCTGCCTCCAGTGCCAGAGCTCTTAACTTGATAAGACAGGGTGATTAAATGCGGGAAGGTAAGGGGAAGCACCAAGCTATAAATGATGCCCAGGTTTTTTAAGTGAGCACCTGAGTATATGATAGGACAATTTACTAAAATACAGACAATAAAAAAATAACTGACAAAGATACCATAAGAGAAAATGTGCATATAGTTTTTGAAAGACCACACAGCTATCACCCCCCAAACTCAAGTCTATAAAACCAAACTCAATCTTTTAATTCCAGCAAATTCACCATCCATTAATCAAGTACTTAAAGCAAGGGCTAAAAACCTTAAGAATCATCTTTACTCAGCCCCATTCTTTTTCCCTTCTACCTTGTCACCATATCCCAAATGCTCATTATTCAATTTCTCTTAACACTTGACTATTTTAGGCCAGCATCTATTTAAAAATCCTCATTAATGTTACCTATATCAAATTAAAATAAAAAATTTAACTGAAAAAAATCCTCATTACTCTCTCTAATCTCTGATGTTTTTTAGATTTTTTCTAAATAATGAAAAATAATTTTAAAGGGCCTGGTATCATGTTATAATTAATAGATCCAAAATTTAAAATATTTCTAACTATGAAAGGAAATATAAAAATATTTTCTGAATTTTCTTGAAGTGCTGTTACATTGCTATTGCTTCTTTATTATGCTATTTTAGTTATTCTTTTTTTTTTATGATTTCTTATTTATTTATTTGACAGAGAGTGAGAGAGCACAAGCAGGGGGAGTGGCAGGAGAGGGAGAAGCAGGCTCCCCAATGAGCAAGGAGCCCCATGCGGGGCTCGATCCCAGTATCCTGGGATCATGACCTGAGCCAAAGGCAGATGCTTAACTGACTGAGCCACCCAGGCACCCCTCATTTTTAGTTATTCTTAAAACCAGTACCAATGAAATGAATCCATAAACTTACTTAGAAGTTGTCAACATTATGCTAATAACTGATATAAGGATTCTTACACCCTATGGGGCACCTGGGTGGCTCAGTCAATTAAGCAGCCAACTCTTGATTTCGGCTCAGGTCATGATCTCAGGGTCCTGGCATCAAGCCCCGCATCGAGCCCCATGTCAAGCCCTGTGCTCAGCATAGAGTCTACTTGAAATTCTTCCCCCTCCTTTTACCCCTCCCCCTGCTTGTGTGCTCTTTAAATCTTAAAAAAAAAAAAAGTGTTCATATACACTATACAGAAGAAAAAGAATTGTAGATCAGATATTCTGAGGCATAGGTCTTAGAACACCTACTTAATAATGCTCAAAAATAAAAAGCAACATAGTTGTACTTGGTAATATCTGAAAATTAGCATGCTTCCAAACATATTATGATTTAATCTGGTTTTCAAACACAATATTAATACTTCTTAAATTATGCAAACTTAATTATATACCTTGTGCTTTCCTTGGAGATTCATAGCTAGGCATAAGTTACATTTCAAACAATGGAAAAAGTCTTCCTTTGGACCAATCCTAAAAATATATGTGAAAGCCAAAAAATTAGGTTCATTTTTACTACAATGGCAATTTACTCATTTTTATGTTAAGTTTAGTTTCACCGTAAAGTTAGTTCAAATCACAATGACTAACATGGGGTAAACCCCCACCTCCCCAATGTCACTCCCCAAATGTAAGCACTATGAACAGAATGGTATCTATCCACGTTTTTTCTATAAAAGTATATACACAACACATACACACCTTTTGGGTTTTATTTTTTACATAAATGGATTCTTTCTATATATCCTGTTCTGTGACTTTTTTTCACTGAACAACATATCCTGAAGATTATTCTGTCTATATAGAACCACACTTCATTCCTCTTCATAATTACATAATATTACATGGTATGGACAGATCATAATTTTTAAAAGTATTCCCATATATAATTTACTACCTTGAGTTAATACAATGATATAAAATAAATATGCTTATACAGGGACACCTGGGTGGCTCAGTCGTTAAGTGTCTGTCTGCCTTCAGCTCAGGTCATGATCCCAGGGTCCTGGGATCGAGCCCCACACAGGGCTCCCTGCTCAGCGGGGAGCCTGCTTCTCCCTCTCCCTCTGCCCCTGCTTGTGCGCACTCTCTCTCTCTGACAAATAAAAACAAAATCAATCAATCAATATGCTTATACAGACATCACTTAGCCCATCTGTTGATAATTTTTGTAAGATGCCTAAAACTGAAACTATGGGATCAGAGGGTATTACACATCACTGGTTTTGATACTGACAAACTGACCTCCAAAAAGACAATACTAAATTATGCTCCCACTAACAATGTGTGACAACACCTATGTTCCCCACACCGCAGTGAACACTGGTTACCTAGATGATAGACAAATAAAAGGCGTCATTTTAATTTGCATTTCTCAGGTTATGAGACAGGAAATATATTTTAATGTTTATGAACTATATGGATTTCTACTGTGGATTGTTCATGTATGCTCTGTTCACTCTAGGGTATCTTTTACCATTTTAAAACAACTGTTTATATATCCTGAATATTAATCTTTTCCATTTGTATATTTACCATATCCTGGTATGTCACATCTTTCTTGATTTATATATTTTGTCATACAGCCATTTTAATTCCTATGTACTAAAAGCCATTGATATTTTCCTTTATGGCTTATGCTTCTGCCTCTTGTTTAGGAAAGACTTTTGAAACCTATAGGTTATAAATATATGTATACCTCTAAGACTTATGATTTTTAATTTTTATATTTTTCTTTCATCCATTTCAAATGTATTATGCATGATAAAGATAAGATAGCTAGTTGTTCCCAAATTTTTATTATTCCTTTCTTTCACCACAACAAAACACTTAGCTAGGCACAAGGGTGTCCTGAATAAAGACTATTTGCAACTTCTCTGGAAGTTGTGAACAAAAGAGATAGTGAAATTTTTGTGTCGTGCCCTTAAAAAGGAAAGCTCAACAAACCCTAAACACAAGCAATATGAAAAAAACCCTATCATGGAACATCATAATCAAACTGCTCAAAACCAAAGATAAAATCTTAAAAGCAGCCAGAAAAAAAAAAAAGGTCTGTACAGAGGAACAAAGATAAGGATGACACCAGACTCCTTACTGCAAACAATGCATAATATATTGTACAGAATACAGTAGCGGAACATCTTTAAAGTATTGAAAGAAAAAACTGTCAGCTTAGAATTCTGTATCCAACAAAATATCTTTCAAAAATGAAAGCAAAATAAAGATGTTTCTAACATACAAAAGCTAGAACGATTCATTAGCAGGAGATGCTGTTTAAACAAATCAGTCAATTTGGCATCAGTACTTGGAAGTCACAGTTAGAGGTGATCTGGCAGGCTCTGCAGCTCTCAAACTTCACCCCAACACACAGTAAATCCTTTTACATCCTAACCCAGTTCTCCCTTCCCCTCTCACACATATATACACATACTCAAAATGCTAATAAAAGTTCCACGGAACAATACTTATCCTTACCATGTATTTATCTATTTTTTAGTATTTTTTTAATGGTGGCAGGACTCACTAGATCCGCTTCAGTTTAAAATTCACTACTCTATATAATACATCCTCTTTACTTCCATCCTCAATTCCAGTCTCTACCTCCACCTCCACTGTCCCTCACTCCGTTCTTTTACTGCCTTCTCTCAGGCTTGGTTATTTATTTACACCCGGGACCATTCTGATCTATTCAGCCTTGGCCTATCTCTGTTAAAACTTTACTCAAACTTTCCTCAAATTAAGACCACTCTAATCCGTATAATCTGACAAACACTATAGTAATGACTGCTTATTAAGCCTATTCTTTCACAAACAGAATATAAATTTAAGAACCAGAATCATGCCTTCTATCCAGTCGTGCTCAATACATAACAAAGATTTGTCTGATGCTTATTTAATAACCTGCAGAAATGTGAAAACACATCCTTCCCTTAAAGTATCATTTTATCAGATGTTTTATTTCCCCACTGTAGTTACAAATTTATATAACTTTTTCAATTTTAAAAGTAATACTCATTCATTATTTAAAATGTGTAAAACCAGGGCACCAGGGTGACTCAGTTAAGTGTCTGCCTTCAGCTCAGGCGATGATCCCAGAATCCTGGGATCAAGCCCCACATGGGGCTCCCTGCTCAGAGAAGAGTCTGCTTCTCCCTCCCCACCACTCGTGCAGCATGCACGCTCTCTCTCTCTCTCTCAAATAAGACCTTTAAAAAAAAAAAAATGTGTAAAACCCAGAAGAACATGAACCAACAAATATACCAACAAATACCAAATTTAATCATGATCCCACCACTCATGGGTAACTACTGCTACTATTTTGGTATGTATGATATCCTGACAGACATTTTGTACCAATCATTCTCTCGATTCCTAAATATTATTTAAGAACTTACTTTTAATATGGGTTTGTAAATTTAACAATCTTCCAAGATACAGGCTGGTTCTCATTTTTCATTATTATATTTTTGTTCTATTGGTACAAGACATTAACACGATATATTCTACACACAATTCTTGGTACATATCTCAACTTCCTTGGGATAATCTAAAAATGGAATTATACAAAGGGCTGAAACACTTTTTAAGATCAGAAATCAGAACACCAAAACCACATCTGCCATAGCATACTCTCATAAGTATCCTGGTGCTTATTTTATAACAATAAGAAATTGTATTTCCCCATTTAAAAAAAAAGAAAAAAGCTCATTCCAGTACATTTCAGTAAGGATATATACACCCACTGCCAAAAAATTCAGTGTCTGCCTGAACACTGTCTGCCTCTAATTAAAGAAAAACTGAAATCCTATCTTTAGGGCACATCACACTTGGAGAGACTTACTGCCATAGTCAAAAGATTATCTATCATGGAGCTATTTTAAAATATAAAATCAGGAATAACATATTACTAAACTCCGTTAAGAAGCACTGATTTCCTTATAGTGATTATTGCCTAAAGATAACAATTTTCAAGCCCAGAGACCAGAGTCAAGCTTAGAGGTATTTTAAGTACCAAGCACCAGTAGGAGAAATCTGATCACCTTTACCTTGCAGATGTTTAATGGACTAAAAGCAATAACTAAGTTTCATAATATACTTAAGACAAAAAACCTGTCTTTAATATCCAAAAAAGGACTCACTGTAAAAGAGTATCAAAGAAGGTTCAACTACAAAATAAGAAGACTGATATTTTAGCAAAAATATAATAATTCATGCATTCAAATGACATGATTTTTTAAAATGTCATCATGACAGGGTAGAGTTTCCAACAACACTGCTATTGCAAAAACATTTTTTAACTCTTTTGATATTTTTATTGTTTAAAAAAATTGTCATTACCTGATGGCCATGTCATTTCTTTTTTTTTTTTTTAAGATTTTATTTATTTGACAGAGAGAGAGAGAACACAAGTAGGCAGAGTGGCAGGCAGAGGGAAAGGGAGAAGCAGGCTCTCTGCTGAGCAGGAAGCTGGATGTGGGGCTCGATCCCAAGACCCCAGGATCATGACCTGAGCCAAAGGCAGCCGCTTAACCGACTGAGCCACCCAGGCGCCCCTGGCCATGTCATCTCTGACTAAACACAGTATTTGCCAATCTTATTTAATAAAAGATTTTGCTCCCAATATCTTTTTCTTTTTTGGAGTGGGAGGGGGAACTGGAGAGTGGCAGAGGGAGAGAGAGAATCTTAAGACAGCTCCACACCCAGCATGGAGACTGACTCAAGGCTTGATCTCACAGCCCTGAGCTGAAATCCAGAGGTGGATGCCTGGGGCGCCTGGGTGGCTCAGATGGTTGAGCGTCCGCCTTCGGCTCAGGTCATGATCCCAGGGTCCTGAAATCGAGCCCCACATCGGGCTCCCTGCTTGGCAGGGAGCCTGCTTCTCCCTCTCCCTCTACTGCTCCCCCTGCTTGTGCTCCCTCGCTGTCAAATAAATAAAATCTTAAAAAAAAAAAAAAAAAAAGAGCTGGATGCTTAACCGACTGAGCCACCCAGGCACCCCTACTCCCAACATCTTTTAGCAAGTTTTAAAAAAATAAAAATGAATACCTCTGAAAATCCCCAAGGGGAGTGAATTTTCAGTGTGCCATAGGCACTCTGAAGAACTGTAAAAAGACATTCCAAAGATTTTTGAACAATGACAACAGACATAACGCCACCTAAAATACCTACCTGAAGTGATCATAATCATCTGTCTATAACACATACCCTAGATGAATGGCCCCACAAGAAAATGAATGAACAATGTATTTTTTTTAAGATTTACTTATTTTTATTTGAGAGAGAGCGAGAGAGCGAGAGAGCGAGTGTGGGGGGAGGTGCAGAGGGAGAGGGAGAGAGAGAATATCCAGCAGACTCCCGCTGAGCATGGAGCCTGACGCAGGACTCGATCTCCTGACCCTGAGATCATGACCTGAGCCAAAATCAAGAGTTGGATGTTCAACCAACTGAGCCACCCAGGTGCCCCTGAACAATGTATTTCTAAGGAAAAAAAAAATGGATTCCTCACCTAGTTATTTAATAGGAGGGACTTCAATTCACAGTATTTTGTTACATGAAACCAGACCATCCCATTTTGCTCAAAGGATCTAACAGCATTCTTCCATCTTTTATGATGTTTATACACCAAAATTTACTTGGTATGGTTCCTAAATGGAGAAATGTTGAAAGGGAAGTATGTGTATAAAGTATGTGGAAGAGGGGCATGTGGGTGGCTCAGTCCATTAAGCGCCTGCCTTCAGCTCAGGTCATGGTACCGGGGTCCTGGGATCAAGCCCCTCATCGGGCTCCCAGCTCAGCAAGGAATCTGCTTCTCCCTCTCCCTTTGCCCCTCCTCCCACTTGTGTTCTCTCTCTTGCTCACTCTCCCTCTCAAATAAATAAAAATCTTAAAAAAAAAAAAGTATCTTGAAGAAAACAGATGATGTAAAAATTGAAAAAATTTACAGGATTGATCATCCTAAATAAGGTGTTTATAAATCTAAAAATAAAAAATATTTTGTTATATTGAAACTAAAAAGTCACCTTTAAATACAATTATGAGCTCTAAAGGTTTCAAAAACATTGAATTTGACAATGCATAGACAGAAGTAGTGATAAGCCAGAATCTATTAGTGATGTATTTGAGATCTGGAATCAATATTATATTTTGATGGTATGAGTGCAGGAACTGAATAAATTTACAGGACTGTAAATTAATTACAAGCTAGAACCTACTAGAATTGTATCTAAAACCTGGAATCAGTTATTAACAAGATGGACATGTGCCAGACATTCAAAGGATATTGTCAAATGTCGTACATATCCCTTTAGAACTAGAAAAATATGGAATCAAAATTTAGATTTGCTTCTTATTAAATTCTTAAATTCTTATTAAAATTTCTAATGAAGTTGTTTTTCACTGCCTTTATTCTTCTGTCATTCACAATAAATATATAAATTATATAAATAATAAAAAATATTGTTATTTGTAAAAGGATTTAAAAATAGACGTTAAATGTTGATGACAAATTTTCTTCATATACAAACAGAAATCATAACACCAAAAACATTGTGCTAAAGATACACAACCTACACATTACTAAGTACCTACTGTATACATGGCACTCCCAGGTATACAAATTTAAAGTTTGAAAATACCTTGATCTCACGAAGCTTAATATTTACCAGGTAGAGGAATTTAAAATTTGAAAACATCTTAATTTCATGAAGCTTAATATATACAGGGTAAGATGAAATGTCTATTCTGAAGTCTCAACAACTTGAAAGTCAATAAATTAAACATAAAATGTATTGATTCCTTTGTTATAATAGTGGTAATTAAAAACTGTGTGCAGATCTGACATACAAAATAACTCAATATAACAGTGAAAATGAATTGGAGCTCATGAATCAAATAGGATGAACCCTAGAAACGAAGTTCCGTTAAAAAAAAATAGACAAATATATAGAACATGAGTTTAAAAATAAGCAAACCTAAACATGTATTGTAAACTTCCACTCCACAAAGATAAAGTAGCTTGTATAGGACCAAAGCTCCCACTGACAACTACAGAGGCTAGATTCAAAAAAAACAAACAAGCTATTTAATAGCAGTAAAGAACAACTAAGGGCTTAAAGGGTCAATACCCCAGAGAGAAGGGAAATACCCTGAGGCAAAGCCAACATTCCCTGCTTCTTCCTCCTTAGGGAACTTGCAGTCCCTACACTATTCTATTAGAAGCTAAGAAGCTAAGCAGTAAGCAGTAGGTAAGAGGATAGGAAACCAAGTAAACCCTCTGGCAATTTCTCTGCTAGGGAGGCAAAAAACTGAAGGCCAGGTCCCACCACAAGAGATGCCCTGGTAAACACCCCTGGCTTTAAGTCAAGCCCCCTGAGGAACCATGTGCTAGGAGCCTGAGTGTTAGGGAAAACAAAATAGAACAGGACGTAATAAATGAAACTTGGCCTCTAATCATCTCAATCTTTAATTGGATCAATGGGATCTGTCTCTAATTAACTGCTTGCCAAAAGAAAATCTCTTTGGAAAAAATTAGCATCCAGAGCTTATACAATTTTGTCCAACAACCAACTAAAAAAAAATATGAAGCATGCCAAAAGGCAAGACTAAAGAACCAAACACCAAAGGAAAAAAAATACAGAAATCAGAACTGACCCACAGATAATCAAGATAGTGGATTTCTCAGACACTGCCTTTAAATTACCAGTGATTAATATGTTGAAGGAAAAAAAAAAAAAGGTGAAGAATTTCACCTAAAAAATGGAAGGTACAGAGAGTGGGGGAGGATTAAATGTAAACTCTATAATTTTAAGAAAAAAAAAAAAAAACCTAAAATGAAAAACTCAATAGATTAAATAGAAGATTCAACACAGTACGAGAGACCTGGAAGATAAATCAGTAGGAACTACGCAATTTAAGCATGAAGGGGTGGGGGGGAAGATAAATACAGAAAAAAAAAGAGACATATGGGACACAGTGAAAAGGTCTATACCTAAAGTCTCAGAAGAGGCAAAAGCAGGGGGCAGAAATACTGTCTGAAGAGATACTGGCCAAGAATATTTCAAAACTGACAGAAAACATCAAGCCACGGATTCAAGAAATTCTACAAACTGCAAGCTGGGTAAGTATTTCACAAACCTGTACACATCATGGAAAAACTGCTAAAAACCAATGACTTGAAAACATCAAGAGAGGGATAAAAGACAGAATATCTTCAAAGAAGCAATAATAATCCTGTTAGGTGACTCTAAAACAGAAACCATGGCACCAGAGTATCTTTAAAATGCTAAAAGTATTTCTATACCTAACAAAGATAAAAATCTTAAAAATGAAGGCAAATAAAGACATTTTCAAGAGACAAAAAAACTGACAGAATTTGTCACCAGCAGAGCCTCACTAAAATAATGAAAATAACTTTTTTTAATTATGTTATGTTAATCACCATACATTACATCATTAGTTTTTGATGTAGTGTTCCATGATTGTTTGTGTATAACACCCAGTGCTCCATGCAAAACGTGCCCTCTTTAATACCCATCACCAGGCTAACCCAACCCCCCACTCTCCTCCCATCTAGAACCCTCAGTTTGTTTTTCAGAGTCCAGAGTCTCTCATGGTTCGTCTCCCCCTCCAATTTCCCCCCTTCATTCTTCCCCTCCTGCCATCTTCTTAATGGAAAGAATTCTTGAAACTGAAGGAAAATAATCCTGAAGACAAAGGAGATGCAGAAAGGCAAGAGCAACAGAAATGGTAAATATGTGGGTAAATCTAAGAGAATATTGGCTGTTCAAAACAATGTCTGTAGAGTTTAAAATATACAGATTAAAAAACATGACAACAATTGCATGTAAATCCTCTTAGTTAAGGTTCTTGCACTGCCCAGAAATAATAAATACATTACTCTAGTAAACCAAGGATGTATGTTATAATTTCTAAGATAACTGCTAAGAGAATAATAGAAGAATGTATCTCTAACAAGTTTATAGAGAATAAAAACAGAAAAATTGCTGATTAATCCAAAAGAAGGCAAGCAAGGAGAAAAAAAGGACAAATAGACAAATACTAAGGAAACAGAAAATACTAAAATTGTAGATTGAGTTGGAAAATTGTACATTGTAGAGTTATATATGTATATTTATAAAATTATATTAATAAGTACACTAAATATGCTAATTAAAAGACAAGAGTTTTCATCAAACTCCATTAAAAAAAAAATCAACTATATTCTACTTACAAGATAAATGCCTTAAATATAAGTATACAGAATGTTTGGAATAAAAAAAAGGGATACACATGCAAAAACTAATCAAATGAAAGCTGATCTAGATATAGTAGCTCTTAAGACAGGAAATACTGCTAAAGATAAAAAGAGACATTTTATAATGATAAATGGGTCAATCATAAAGGAATACAGAACAATTCTATGTAAACACCTAATGATATTGCCTTAAAATATATAAAAACACAAAATATATAAAAACACAAAAAAGCATATACTATATGATCCCATTTACAAAAGTTCAGGAGAGTGGTTACCTTTGGACTAGTTTATTGACTTGAAGGGGGCATAAGAGAGGCTACCACATTGATACAAACATTCCACTCTTTGATCTGGGTGGTGATTAAAAGAATGTTTTCCTAAGTAAATTCATAAGATAGTTTATGATTTCTGCATCTTTTGGAATGTTTGTTATCCTTCCTTAAAAACAAACTACATAAAAGCTAGAAAGTGATTTAAAATATTCAAGACTGGTTATCTCCAATGGGAAAGAGGAGAAAAGACTAAGGTGGAACACTTGGAGCTTCAACAGTATTGGTAACATTCTATTTCTTAAACTAAGTGACTTATTGTATCAGTATACTTTATAACATATGTTACATATGTGCTTTTGAATATATATTACTTCAGAATTTTTAGAAAGAAAAAATTCCTATATATGGCATGTCGAGAACAGCTTATCAGTGAGAGACTGGACTGTAGGTTATTTTTATTCTTTCTTTTTCCAATTTTTACAAAATCAGCCTATACTTTGAGAATTTTTTTTAAAAACTAATTTTTAAAAAAGAAAAGTCCACCTTAATTTTCCACTTCAGTTGCCAACAAAACACTTCAAAAGCATATTTTATATCCAAACGTTAGAATTTTAAATAGCTACACAATAAGTGATGGGCTAATTAAATTATTACTACAAAAGAGGCATGAAAATTTTTTTTAGAGTAGCGGAAATGTTTATCTTGATCAGGTTGGTAGTAACACAGTTATATATATTTGTCACACTAAACTGGACACTTAAAATGAATGCATTTTATTAGATACAAATTATATCCCAACAAAGTTGATTTTAAAAACTATTATTGCCCAGGTAAATTAAAAGTAATTAGAAAAGAACATTTTACATACAGTACCTACAAATTCCACAGTTTTCACAATGATACTGCTTCTTGTCTTTGTCAAAGAGATGGCATATACTGCAATAATATTCCCCAAACAATGTGCTACATTCCTCGCAAGTCTGTTGGGCCTAAAACAGACACATGTAATTAAAAATTAGATTAAATTTACCAAAACAGGGCGCCTGGGTGGCTCAGTTGGTTAAGCGACTGCCTTCAGCTCAGGTCATGATCCTGGAGTCCCGGGATCGAGTCCCGCATCGGGCTCCCTGCTCAGCAGGGAGTCTGCTTCTCCCTCTGACCCTCCCCCCTCTCATGCTCTCTCTCTCTCATTCTCTCTCTCAAATAAATAAATAAAATCTTTAAAAAAAATAAAAATAAAAAAAAAAAAAATTTACCAAAACATTTTGTATTATTATTTGAATATCCACAATTTATGTTACAATATATGCAGATTTTTACAAGGTTTTAAACATTTAAATCAAAGATATTGCTTAGAGTTAAAGAAGTCTTATTTGCAATACTCGATTAAATTTTGTAAACCACCTTAACAAACATTTTTTAAAAAGAAAATAGAAATGTGATAAAATCTTACGTGTTGAATTTTTTCACAGTTTATGCACTGCACTTCCTTTACTTTAAAGCGATCTAGCTGATGATCTTCATTGTTATCATGACACAACCGACAAGTATAAAGTTTGTCACAGCAAGGTGCCTAATGCCCAGGGGGAAAAAGAGGTATAAGAAGAGAAAAACAAGTTTACAAGTTTACAATGCAAAAAAAAATTTTCTTCCTCCTCCTTCTGGAACAAAGTCAAAGAATACAACCAATGGATGAGTTTGTAAACTGATCCTAAACATAACTTTTCACTGTTTCTTAGCATATTTTAACTATTCCCCCTCAATATCTATGTCTTTATCAAGCTGAACATAATCTAGTCCTTAAAGACTAAAGAATTATGAAAAATGGACATCCTCAGACAGAAGAACTAATCCCACAACACCCTAAACTCATCCTCAGCCTAAATGGCAGGCAGGCAACTTCTTCTGAGACATTTCCAGATAAATTCATTTACCTACTTCAACACTTAAACATTAACTATAATAAAGATTATATTTTAATTCACTCGTATTTATTAATCATCAACTATATCCTTGATATTTTAGAGGATACAATAAGTGTAAGAAGAGAGAGTCCTTGTTTTCAAGAGTGGCAGACTACCAAAATCTTTTCTCTCCTTCCTGGACACATGATTGCCCAGCTATACTACAGTTCCCAGCCTTCTTTCATTTCAGCTGTGGCCAAATGACTAAGTTCTTACCAAAATTACCTCAATTGTGACTAAGTTCAGAAGAAATCAGTGCCACTCCTGGGCCTGAGTATTAAGAAACTGGGCATGCCTCCTCCTCCACGCTCCCTTTCCCCTTTCCATCAGACGAAACCTGGACATGGCAGCAACCCAGCTGATGACTGAATTCCCTAAAACATGGCAAAATAATACAATGGGAAAAATTTGTCCCTGGAGTGATCATGTGGGTCAGCCTCATCGCCAAACTGGGTAATTCACCTTGAAATTGTTAGGTGGGAAAAAATAAACTCTTAATTCTTTAACCCACATTACTGTTGGCTTTTCTGTTACCCTTAGTAACTTAGCCTTATCCTAACTTGTACATCAAGAAGTTTCCAAGCCAGTAAGTTAACCCAGTACTTTCCAGTATACTGTGACCTTCCAGATCCACTCATTTCTGAAAATTTCTGATGATTTACCACAACACAGTTCATTCCTTAAAGATTTTAATGCTCAACTGGTACCCTTTCTCTCCCAATACTACTCTTGTCCTAAATCTTAGTGATCTGCACATCCATCATGATGGATACTCTGAACTCTGAACTCTCAATTCCTTGACTTTCTTTCTTTCTTCCAATGGTCTTGTCCTCCAACCCTCCTCAGCCACATATTCTCACAGTCATACCACAGAACAGTAGTTCTCAAATGTTTTGGTCTCAGGACCCCTTTACACTCTTAAAAATTGTTGAGGATCTCAAAGAGCTTTTGATTATGTGAATTATCTCTACTGACACCATACTATAAAATAAAACTAAGTTTTTAAAAATATTACTTCTTTTAAAAATAACAGTAACGAACCCATTACGTTAACGTAAATGACATATATTAACGAAAAATAACTAGTTTCCCCCAAAATAGCTGGATTCTCATTTCTGCTTCAAATTCTGTATTCAATCATTTTAGTTGAAGTATATGAAGAAACTCTGTACTCCCACAAATATATAGTTGGAAAAGGGAGGAGTATTTTAATAGACTTTACAGAGAATTATGGATACTCTTCTCTGATACTACACCAAAACTCAACAACTCTAGTTGTAACATGGGCTCTGAAATTGTATCGGTGAACTTTTCTCCCTCTGTTACATCAAAATCCATTGCTCTATCTTGCACTTTGAATCAATCTTTTACCCACACATTAGTCATTTGGAAAATATCAGTTCACTGAGTTCTATAGCTCTTCCAAATGTTCACACATTTTCCAAGCAATATAAAAAAATCCTATTTGTTAACATCACTACTGATCTCATCAGCAAAGTCTTTAGGTACTGGGACCCTTTTAAACTCACAGAGGCTTATATAAGTGTTTCAAAATTCTAATTTTTTTTTTTAAGATTTTATTTATTTGACAGAGAGAGACACAGCGAGAGAGGGAACACAAGCAGGGGGGAGCTCCCTGTCGAGCAGGGAGCCCGATGTGGGGCTCGATCCCAGGACCCTGAGTTCATGACCTGAGCCTAAGGCAGACGCTTAACGACTGAGCCACCCAGGCGCCCCTCAAAATTCTAATTTTTATGTGAAAGCTTGAATTTACCACTGTCGATTGTTTTCCTTGTAATGACAGTGTCTTTTCAACAGTTCACTTTTCAAGGAAGTGTCCACCAAATACACAAGTCTGAATAATCAGATTTCAAGTAAAAACTGTTATACGAGAAACTAGTTCAGTTCACAATCCAACTGCATAAGAACTTTCCTCACAATGACCGTTTAATTTTAGTATGCAAAAGTGCTTGGGGAAAACATCCCATTTCATCAAACATGTAAAAAGACACGTATTCAAGAGTTGAGATTTTATAAAATTAGTATTTTATTGCTTTAATTTTATCAATGACATTCTTAAGTGAGACTTTTTTTAAAAAAAAACTATAGGTGTAGTACAGGTCAGATGCCAGCAGTTTTAATAACTGCTTTTGCACACACTGAAAAAGACAACATCTTAGTATCAGAAAGTAGTTTTGACCCCAAGGATCCCCCGAAAGGGCCTCAGGAATCACCAAGGGGGTCCATTCACCACACTTTGAGAACCACTGCTCTAAAACAAGAACTGAATCCTGTTTATATCATAATTTCAAGCATGAAATTCTCTAACCACTACCTCCTCTTTCCAACTCACTTCAATGTTTCCCTTGCACATACTCTAGTTCCTTCCTTCTCTCTTCCTCTACATACTCTCCTAACCAAAACCCCAAATCTGGTTAAATCCAATTTTCTCCTATATAAGGAATATCCAGATATAGCTGAAGAAAAACACACTGGTCTCACTTCTAAGTCATGATCACTAATAAAAAGTGGGTTTTTATTCATTTCCCTAGTCGATTCCCTCACTCTTCTACAGTCTAGGGCCTAAAATCTAGATGATTATTTCACATTACTTCACATATTCTCTCTTTAAACCTTTAAACCGTTTCCTCCACCCTTACACTCCACTCATAATCTTGATTATTAAAACAGAAATAATCAAAGAGGGGCGCCTGGGTGGCTCAGTTGTTAAGCGTCTGCCTTCGGCTCAGATCAAGATCCCTGGGTCCTAGGATCGAGCCCCACATCAGGCTCCCTGCTCCCGCTGAGCATTCTCCCTCTGTTACATCAAAATCCATTTGAGCAGGGAGCTGAGCAGGGAGCCTGCTTCTCCCTCTCCCACTCCCCCTGCTTGTGTTCCTTCTCTCGCTGTCTGTCAAATAAATAAAATCTTAAAAAAAAAAATAGAAATAATCAAAGAAAACATTTTCTCACAAACTCTATCAACCTACTTGCAAATGTACCTAATACTTGGTCTTCCCTTCTGTTATGTTTTTCTCTAAGGCCAACTGCTCCACTTGTGCACTGGATCCCATCTTTGATTATTCAAGAGCAGTAAATGCTCCTACAGTTTTTCCTTTCCCTCCTGCATTATAAAAAATGTTATCACTTCATGGGATGCCTGGGTGGCTCAGTCAGTTAAGCATCTGCCTTCAGCTCAGGTCATGATCCCAGGGTCCTGGGATCAAGCCCCACATCCGGCTCCTTGCTGAGCGGGGAGCCTGCTTCTCCCTCTGCCTGCAGCTCCCGCTGCTTGTGCACTCACACTCTCTCTCTCTGACAAATAAATAAATAAAATGTTCTCACTTCACTGGGTCATTTCCAATATGCAAACATGCTGCAATACCTCCCATTTTAAAGGGAAAAAAAATCTCATGATCCCACATCGCTCAGCAACCACAGACTTTTTTTTTTTGCTCTCTTTCACAACATAACTCCAAGAATTGTCCATGAAGGCTATTTCCAGTTTCACTACTCTCATTCTCTCTCAAATCCACTCCAATCAGGCTCTGTCCCAATCTCTCCACTGAAACTTCTCTTGTCAAGATCACAAGTGACCTCCTCACCAAATTTAAAAGTCAATTTTCAGTTCTTATCTTACTCAAACAGCAGCATTTGATTTAGTTGATTACTTCCTCCTTAAAATTCTTCACTTGGCTTCTGGTATTTAAGGAAGAAGGAGGGGGAAAAAAAAGTATTTGATACTCAGGGTCAAGCATCTCAGCGCTATGAAACACAGACATATTTATGTGGTTTCTTGGGGGAAAGGGCCAACATGCTGAATTCAGTTCTAGTCATCAAGTTTCAAAGAGTAACAGTACATATCCGCGGAAATGGAATCAGAAGGATAGCATTCGATTTGCTTACACAACACTGGGTGAACAACTAACTTTGAAAGAGCTTCACCCAGTGCACTGAAGGAATGTTCACCAAGCCTGGCCTACAAGAAGGCTCTAAATTGTCCTTACAAGCCTCATACTTCTTTTTTTTTTTTTTTAATGAAACAGGAACTTCTATCACCTCTATTTTACAAATGGAGCACTTGCTCAAAAGCACGGATCTATCAAGGGTCAGAGCTAGATTTGGGGGTAGGGCTGTGGAACGCCAAAGCTCAAACTTTCTAAGTAAAATCTTTAAACTGCTGCTTGCAGCAACAACAACAAAAATCAGGCAACTTTAATTGAATGGGTGCCAATTTTAAAAGTTCTAGATTGACTAGCAATTTTCCTCAAAGTAAACAACAAATAAAACATATGCATACTGGGCACTTTCCTACACATAATCTATTTAATGGCAATTACACGGCTGTCTTTCTATTTCACAGAAACATTTTCTTGGCAGGCTTAGGCATATTCACCGACTCTAAAATGAAGCTGGCAAGCTGTAAAAGTTTACTACAGGAGCTGAAATCGTATTCCGATTCTCCACTTACTTATCCCTCTTCCATTATTTCACTACACACCTGGAAGTCACCCTGGCGAAAAGCCAGCTCAGGCCCGGGGCTGCCTCAGTCTACTTACAGTAGCAAAAGACTAAATAAACCCATTGATAAAGTGACTGATGTGCACGCCCAGGCCCTTCCCAAGCAGAGAGCTTTGCTTACAAAGTGTTAAGCAGGAGAAAAGGTGGGGCCTGTGGTGGCCCTGCCAAAACGTTCTCCACGGCAGGAACCCAATTCGAGATGGAGAAGGTACCCTGACAAACGGCTTAGCCTCTAACTTAAGCCCAAACCTAACCGCCTTGCCCATTCCGCCCCCGCCCAGCCCGGCGGAAGCCTGTAAAGGAAGAGCCCATTGAAGTCGTCACCTTCAGGAGACATCCTCTGTCATAGTGCTCGCAGCCCCGTCGCCCTTGCTTTTGGCCGCGGGCGCCATCTTCCCACGCCGAGGCCGCCATCTCCTCCACCTCCCCTCAAACTCCACGGACCCTTCCCCCAGAATGAAAACCACGCCCAGAGTAGCGTCACTAGCACACCCCCTCCCGGCCACAGCAGCCAGCCGAGCTGATATGGCGGCTGAGCACGTGACCCGGGGCAGCCGGATTTCCGGTTCCCGGGGCTACGGGGCGGAAGTGAAGGGAAATGCAATCTCTGTCTTCGACGTTAGTCGCTGACTTCGCTGCTAACGGTAATAACTCTTAGGTTGCTTCTTCCCCCCCCCCACCCCCATCGCTACTCGCCCAAACTCTGGGCGTGGTTCGGGGCGAGGTGGACCTTAGCGGCGCGGAGACGCCCGGTGGGCCCCCCCACCCCGAGGAAGGGACGTTCTCCGGCCGCATCCGCACCTGTGACAGGGCGGCCCCTCCTTTTCTCCCTGCGGCGGCCCGGAGCCTCGAGAAAGGGGCGGAGCTCCGCGGGCCCCTGGGATCTGAGCCGGTTACCTGCGCGCGCTGCTCCTGCAGCTGCTAGGCGCCAGGGTCCTCGCCGACCGTTCGAGCTGCTGCTTTTACTCGTTCTTCATTCCTTCCAAATATGCATTGACGTTTACTATGTGCCAGTCACCAATTAAGCATGGGGACAAAAAGCGAGAAAAAACACAAGCCCCACCATGCCCTCTTGGAACTCCCACACTAGTAAGGGAGAAAGACATTAATCAGAGAATCACTGAAATAAGATTACAACTTTGAGAAGTGCTAGGTAGAAGTGTGTGTTCTATGAGAGCTAATGCTAGATGGGATCTGATTGAATCTGAGTGTCAAGGAAGGTTTCCCTGGGGAAGCAACACGTAGCTAAAAGATGAGTAGAAGTTAGTATGCAAAGGCCTTGTGGCACGGTGCCTGTAAGAAGCCGCGGAAGGGCAATGTACAAGACTGCAGGATTGACTCAGACACCTCAGAATGCGTAGTGAAATACGATTTGCCTTATAAAGAGCCAAGCCCCTGGAAAATTTTTAAAGCTGCCGGTGTTGAAGAAAATATTTGCCTTTGGCTTTCTAGCACGGTTTCACAGTACCTAAAAACATGCTGGGAAAAGTAAATATGTTACCCTTAGCTTTGAAGTTACTAACTCTTACCGTTTTAATTTTCTTTCAGTTCTGTTATGAGTTGCTAAAATCATGGTGAAATGTTGCTCGGCCATTGGATGTGCTTCCCGCTGTTTGCCAAATTCCAAGTTAAAAGGACTGACATTTCATGTGTAAGATTTTGCTGTAGTTAAGCCAAGTACTTCTGATTGTTATAAAAAGCCAAAGACAGTTCCACTTAAATCTTCAGTTTTGATCTTTAGTTCCCAAATCTGTAAATAGCTTTTTTAGCTAAATTTGAAGTGACAGTGATAATTTACATTTTTATAATTTAGTTTAAAAGTTTAAGATACCTGCCAAGGTATCAGAGGCTAGTAAACAAAAATATCAAGCTCATTTTTGCTAATATTATTACTTTGCATTTTAACATACCTTCAAAGAAATTCAGTTTTGTTTACATGGGAGTTTATAACCTGAAGCAAGAAAGGATCTTTGCCCAAATATGTCCTGTCCTTTCCATTTAGAAATAGATCAAACTTATGTTGTAGAGAAAAAAATATAAATTACAAGCTCAGACCAAGGGTTCTTTAGCAGTATTACCAATAAATCAAGATGTTCCAAATTTTCTATTTTAGCCATTCTTCTGACAGCAAAGGAAAGGAGTAATAAGATTTAATAATTATTCATTTGCTAAAGGTTTATTTTGCTGCTTTTGCGCCAGGCACTGTGCTACGTGCTAGAGAAAGATCTGTTAACTACTTTGCTAGGTATGAGGAAACAAAAAATGAGTACGTGTACCCTACCTTTTCCAAAAAAGATTTGAATCAGCTTGGAAAATTGAAAAGATACGGTTATTGGTTTCCAGATCTCTCAAAATAGTTCTTATCTCTAGAACTTCAAACTCTGCAGCAGTTCTTTGCCTCATTCACTAAGCATTTAAAGGCCTGTTGTGTATTAAATGCTCTACTAAACAACTTTCTGATGCTGACAGAAGAATGAAAGTACAAGGTACTCTATTCATCTGGGATAAATTCTGGATATCGCATCATGTAGGAAAAGGCCGAAGTGATATTATCACGTATAGATGAAGAAAAATCTCCAGTTGTGGGTCTTCTTATAAGGTTGAAATATCCATTGAAACTTTTCTTCTTTATAATATGAAGAAAATTGAAATGAGGGCTGTATTTCTGCAGCATGATTGGTAGAAAAATCTATTAAAACTGAAAGTTCTGAAAGCATGCTTCATGATGGCTTCCTGAATATTCCATTTCCCAAGAGTAATAACAAACTCATCAATGAACCAGTTTAGTCCAGCCTTAAGTATCTATCAATAGTGTTCAATTTTAAAATACTTTTTGTATTTTTTTTCTAGATTCCCCACAGATGAAAACGTCAAAAGAAAATGGGTATTAGCAATGAAAAGACTTGATGTGAATGCTGCAGGCATTTGGGAGCCTAAAAAAGGAGACGTGTTGTGTTCAAGGCACTTTAAGAAGACAGATTTTGACAGAAGTGCTCCAAATATTAAACTGAAACCTGGAGTCATACCTTCTATCTTTGATTCCCCATCTCACTTACAGGTTTGTTTATGAGACACTGCTTACCATCATTACTCATTTTTTATGGTACTGTTGAAGAACCTTTACCACTCAGGCTAACATTTTATTGTTTGCTTATTCCTCTGAAATCCATTTTTTGAGTTTTTGTATTTGTAAGCTACTGCTTCAGCTTTCGTAATATGTAGTAGGAGTATTTTACCAGTAACCACTCAGAAATATTTGTATGTTACTAAGATTTGTTGAAGGAGACTGACTTTAGGAGTTAACATAACTCAGGATTTGTATCTAAACAATGGAGGAAAATAAGAGGGTTGAACTGAAGTTCCAAGTTGCCAGTCCTCCTCATACTGGAGCAAAAGTCAAGAGCAGAGCCACTAACAGGACCAAAGCATACTTTAGAGCTACATAGATTCAAGCTTAAAGCCTAGGTAGAACTAAAAGGAAGAAAAGCAAAACAGATGAGAACAGGAGAATGAAAGGAGAGAAAAGGTGAGAAAAAGAAAATAAAAGGATTGTATAAGTAAAATCTAATTGAATTTTGTGTTTTTTCTCAGTGGTATTAGTGTTATAGATTGACTGCCTTGCCTTTAGTATCTCTCTTAATATATGGTAAAGTGTTTCTAGTAACCATAGAGTAACTGATTCCAGTGTAGAAAATTCAGGGAGAGCCTGTGAGTTCCCAGAACAACAGTAATGAACCTCCACTGAAAGGTACCTCCTTCCCAACAGCTGAAAACAAGGGAAGTATAGAAGGTCTTTGACTTAATGACTTTTCAACTTTATGATGGTGCGAAAGCAATATGCATTCAATAGAAACCATACTTTGAATTTTTAATTTTCATCTTTTTCTGGGCTAGTGATACGCAGTATGCAATACCATACTCCTATGGTGCTAGGCAGTGGGAATGAGCTGCAGCCACGTGGTCACAAGGTGACCTTGGTCACAAGGATAAACAACCAATACACTAACAACTATTCTGTACCCATACAACCAGTCTGTTTTTCAGTTTCAGTACAATATTCAGTAAATCACATGAGATATCAATACTTCATTATAAAATAGGCTTGGGGCACCTAGGGGCTCAGTTGGTTAAGCATCCAACTCTTGATTTTTTTTTTCTTTTTTTTTTAATGTGTTAACTAAGTTTATTGTGGTAATCATTTACAGTATAAACATGTCAAATCATCACACTGTACACCTTAAACTTATACGTTTCATGTCAATTATATACATATTTTTTAATTTTATTTTATTTTATGATGTTATGTTAGTCACCATATAGTACATCAATAGTTTATGATTAGTAGTGTTCCATGATTCATTGTTTGCATATAACACCCAGTGCTCCATGCAATACGTGCCCTCCTTAATATCCATCACCGGGCTAACCCATCCCCCCACCCCCCTCCCCTCTAAAACCCTCAGTTTGTTTCTTGGAGTCCATAGTCTCTCATGGTTCATCTCCCCCCTCCGATTCCCCCCTGCCCAACTCCTGATTTATGCTCAGGTCATGATCTCAGGGTTGTGAGATCGAGCCGTGTGTTGGACTCCATGCTGGGCGTGGAGCCTGCTTAAGATTCTCCCCCTCCCTCTCCTTGCTCTCACTCTTGCTCCCTCTCTCTCTAAAAAAATAAAAGAGGCTTTGTGTTAGATAACTTTGCTCAACTGTAGGCTAATGTAAGTGTTCTGAGCATGTTTACAGTAGGCTAGGCTAACTATTCTGTTTAGTAGGTTAGGTATATCAAATGCTTTTTCAATTTACAGTATTTTACATTTACATAACCCCATCATAAGTCAAGGAAGATCTGTAATCCACAAGTGTACCTGCTCCTGTATGGTCTTGGCCACTATACCACTGTCTTTACTTGGTCATATTCCAATGCCTGAGTGATCAAGTAGAGACTGCCTCACTCTCTCCCATATTAATAAATGTACAATATCTTGTGCAATTTGTTGTGAAGGTTTTTTTTCCCTTATAGCAAGTGTCATCTAGCTTTAATGTTGAGAACCTTAAGAAATGTGGGCATAATTAAATAAACCATAAGTTACTGACTTTCAAAAACTATTTATATCCTTGTAACAAAAGAAGTTTTTCATTATAGGAAATTAGATGATGTAAGCAAAAAGAAAATAAAAATTAACAATCATCAGGGGCGCCTGGCTGGCTTAGTTGGTGGAGCATGCAACTCTTAAATCTCAGGGTCCTCTGTTTAAGCCCCATATTGGGCATGGAGCCTACTGTTAAAAAAAAAAAAAGTGGGCGCCTGGGTGGCTCAGTCATTAAGCGTCTGCCGTTGGCTCAGGTCATGATCCCAGGGTCCAGGGATCGAGCCCCGTATCGAGCAGGAAGCCTGCTTCTCCCTCTCCCACTCCCCCTGCTTGTGTTCCCTCTCTCACTATGTATCTCTCTGTCAAATAAATAAGTAAAATCTTTTAAAATATATATATATATTAAAAAATTAACAATAATCACATCCGAAGATAATATTTTTAACACTTCAGTGTGTATCTTTCCAGTCATTTGTTTGTGTATGTTTGTATATAAATTCATCTATAAATATTCTTACAAAAATATAAGTACACTGTAGATTTGAACCTGCAGCAACAGAGTTTGAATGCATGGGTCCCTTTATACACAGATTTTTTTCAATAAATAACAGTATAGTACTATAAACATATTTTTTCTTCCTTAGGATTTTAATAACATTTTCTCTAGTTTACTTTATTGTAAGAATACAGTATAGAATACATATACAAAATATGTGTTAATCAACTATTTGTGTTGTCAGTAAAGCTTCCAGTCTACAAACAATAGGTAATTAAGTTTTGGGAGAGTCAAAAGTTATACACGGATTTTCAACTGTGCAGGGGAGTTGGTGCCTTTAACCCTGCATTGTTCAAGAATTAACTGTATATCCTTTCTTAATTTGCTTCCATATCTCTCCCCCCCGCTCTCTCTCTCTCTCTCGCTCTCATCTCAACATTTATATAGTGTTTACTATGTGCCAGGCACTATTCTAAGCACCTTATATGTAAACTCATTTAGTCTTCTTAACAGCCATGTGAAATAAATACTATTATTACTCTCATTTTACTACTTGAGGAAACTTAGGTCCAGAGAGCTGGAATACCTTCCCCAGGGTGGCACAGCTATTAAATGGTGGAGGCTGAATTTGAACCCAGTCATTTTGGCTCCAGAGTCCACTGTTAACTACTACTTTCCAGGATGTTAAATGTTTTTCCATAACAATGGCTTTCAAACTTTAGTCTATATAAGAATTATCCAAGGAGCTTGTTTAAAATGGAGAATCCAGGACACCTGGGTGGCTCAGTCGGTTGAGCAACCTACTCCTGGTTTGGCTCAGGTCATGATCTCTAGGTCATGAGATGAAGCCCTGCATAGGGCTCCATGCTCAGCAGGGAGTTTACTTGAAGATTCTCTCCCTCTGCCCCTCCCCCTGCTCACACTCTCTCTCTCTCTCTAATTTTAAAAAATAAAATAAAATGGAGAATCCTGTGCCCCAGAGAATTTGATTCACTAAGTTTGGGCTAGAGTCCAGAAAGCTGCACATTTTAACAAGCATCCCACACAATTGTATTGCAGATCTACAGACAATATTTTTAAGAGAAACCTATATAGACATGAATTTTTTAAACTAAACTTTATACTAAAATGTACATATGGGAAAGTGCACACATCATAAATGTACCTGGCAATAAATTGTCATAAAATGAATTAACTCCCTTTAAACCAAGATATAAAATATTACCAGCACCCCAGAAACCTCCTTCATGCTCTTTTCTAGTCGCTCTACCCCCAAAGGTAAATACTATCCTGACTTTTATCACTATCACTGTCTCTCATATAAATCGAGTCAGTATGTACTCTTCTTTAGCTCAACATTTTGTATGTGTGATTCGCCCATTTTTTTTTTTTTTTCAAGATTTTATTTATTTGAGAGAGCACGAGAGGGGGCAGGGTCAGAGGGAGAAGCAGACTCCCCGCTGAGCAGGGAGCCCAGTGCGGGACTCGATCCTGGGACTCCAGGATTATGACCTGAGTGGAAGGCAGATGCTTAACCAACTGAGCCACCCAGGCACCCAGTGTTGTAGTATGTGATAATAGTCCATTTACTTTCTTTGCAATATAGTATTCTATTATCTAAATAAACTATAATTTTGCCTTTCTACTGTTGATAAACATTTGGGTTTTCACTTCAGGTCTATTATGAATGATGCAACTCTGAGTGTTTTTGTCCATGTGCCTTTGGGTGCACATAGGTTCACATTTCTGCTGAAATGAAACTTCTTCTGAAGTGGAACTGCTGGGTCCTAGGGTTGTGTATGTCCAGCTCGAGCAGATATTGCCATCATTTTCCAAAGTGGTTTTGCCAATTTGTAGTCTCACCATCCACATATAAATGTTCCTCTGGTTCCATATCCTTGTCAGTACCTGGTGGTATCAGTTTTACAAAACATATTTAGTGACCATGTAGCAATTGATTTGATGTAGGAACAACAGTTTATGTAACCAATTACTATTGTATATAGGTTATCATCACTTACTATTTTAAACAGTGCTGTGATGAACATTATTCTAGCCGAATCTTTGTACATATCCTTATTGTCTCAAACTAAATTCCTGGAAATAAAATTGTTGCATCAAAGATTACACACATTTTTAAAGCCTTTGCTTTTGATACAGATCCCCAAAGGCCCACCAGAAAGCTTATACCAATCTACTCCCCTATTACCTTTGCATGAAAGTATCCATCCACCCTAGTCCTCAGAGTAAGTTGTGTTTTTAACCTTTGTTAAAATTGATAGGCAAAAATGGCATTTTAATTTATTTTTAATTTATTTTTGAATATTGATCTCTACATTTTTTATGCATTTATTAGACATTTATATTTTTTCTTTTGTGGGTTATTGAGGTCCTTTTCTGTCTTCATCTTTTTCTAAACTACATGTAAAAACACTACATATTGAAGTTACGGATTATTTAACTGACATCTGTGTTGCAATTACTTTTTGTTGTTTTTAGTACTAATTATCAGGTTGGTTTCAGTTTTCTGTTTTGTTTGAAATTCACATGTCTCTTTTAAATAGTCAGTTCTATATTTTCTATTGAATTATCTGCCTTTAGCCTTCCCCACCTTAAGATAATATAAATATTCCCTATTTTTTCTACTTCCTAAGGATTTTCATTTTTCCATAAATTTTCAGTGCTAGAATTTCAACATGATTTATTACATATTAAGGATATAACTTTTTCTTAATTCATTTTTACATGATTTATAGCCTTTCTCTTTTTTTAAGTATTTTTTTTAAGATTTTATTTATTTATTCGAGAGAGAGCAAGAGGGAGAGCACAGAGAGAGACTGAGAGGGAGAAGCGGACTCCCTGCCAAGCAGAGAGCCTGATGCAGGACTCAATCCCAGGACCCCGAGATCATGACCTGAGCCAAGGCAGACGCTTAACCGACTGAGCTACCCAGGCGCCCCTATAGCCTTTCTTCACTTATTTTTTTTAAAGATTTTATTTGAGAGAGAGAGAGAGAGAGAGAGAATGGGCGCACGCGCATGTGCGTCTGAGGTGGGGGGAGGGGCAGAGAGACAGAAGCAGGCTCCCCACTGAGCGCAGAGCCAGAGGCAGGGCTTGATCTCAAAACCCTGAGATCATGACCTGAGCTGAAACCAAAAGTCAGATGCTTAACCAACTGAGCCACCCAGGCACCCCAGCCTTTCTCCACTTATTTAGACTGCAATTTTTTTTCCTAAAGCCTTTTATCTACTTGATCTATTTCTAGATTTTCCTGTCTCATCTTTAAGAGGATAGCACATTCTATTAACTATTGTTATTGAGTAATGTATCTTTAATAAGTGGTAGGACATATTCTTTCTCAATAGCACTCTTATTTTTTTTAGGAAAATTTGTGTTTCTAAATGAACTTTAGAGTTATTTTCAGGAAATTCCTTTAAACTAATCTCAGAGATTAAACTCGTACTGTTGTTGCTATGTTATATGTGGACCAATATTGCCTGTAAAAAGATTTTATATATAAAAAAGGGCAATATTGGTCTATACACTACAGAATACCATATAATACATACTAGTTCATATGCTAGAACATCAGCTCTAATCTCCTAGTGGCCAATAAAAAGAATAGAATACATTGGGTTACCTGGATTGCACGGTCAATACATTTTCTTAAAACTCATGCTCTCTGTTAAGGAGAAGCAAAACATTTTTCAGCAATAGCTATGAAAAGAATGTTTCTCTTGAGGCCTCTTAAAGGAGACATTGCCTAATGTAGTGGACAAGACCTCAGTAACATCCTTAAAGTAAACATGACAGCCAATTTCGTATTAAAAATGCTGTCTCTTTTACAAGCTGAGTGCATACCACCAGAAAACAATTTAAAGTAAAATTTGAGAGTGGATGTAAGCACTTCAGACCAAATCTGCCTCTCTATGGGGGCCTCTCTTGACCTGGGGCTGGGGATGGGGAAAGGGGATATCTAGGTTATTTGGAGGATTGTATGAATGGCAAATTATTTTTTAATAAATACTAGTTTGTATTAAAAAAATAATCTCAAAGGAATTTAAAATTTACTGAGTTTTTCAAGCAGTTTCCATGAAAAGAAATACTGTATTCCACTACACAAATTTAAGAAGGAATAAAAATTTTTAAAAGGACAGAAGTATCTACAATGATTGTTATTAACTCTTCTTAACAGGGGAAAAGAGAAAAACTTCATTGTAGAAAAAACTTCACCCTCAAAACCCTTCCAGTCACAAACCACAATCATCAGCTTGTTGGTGCTTCCTCATGTACTGAAGAATTCCAATCCCAGTTCATTTTTGTAAGTAAAATTACTTAATGACCTAATGCTGATGTTTTTAAGATAATATGTCTTCTCCATTAGGATTAGAGTAGAGGTTTAGGTGTTTGAGATATAGATATAGATATAGATATCATGTCCAAAAATAATATTGCTTCCCAGGGCCATTATAATTTTTATATATGCAGTAATAATATAGAAGTAGTTAATCCTTTGGTTACATATTTAGTTGAAAGAATGCTTTCACACAGATATGTTTACCAAGAAAAATGCAATAATTAATTCCTCCCTTTAGGTACTGTATATTCTACATGAAAATATCTAATAAAAAATATAGTTACCTTTTTAGGTTTTCTTAAAGAACAGTCATACAGATACAGAGTTTTCAAGCTTGCATTATTATTCATCTCATTGTGTATTCCTGTTAGAGCCATACCTGGAATCCAGATCTGTTTTACTTTCTTGATTACTATAGCTTTATAATAATTCTTGAAATCAGGCAGTGTTTGTCTTCCAACTTTGTTACTTTTCAAAGTTGTTTTGAATATTCTAGATCTTTTGCATTTTCATGTGAATTTTAGAATCACTTTATAAGGATTTCTACAAACATTCCTGCTGGAATTTTAACTGGGATTGTGTTGAATCTACAGATTCCATTTGGGAAGAATTGACATCTTAATGAAACTGTTTTAAGTCTTTGAACATGTGAACTCAATTGTATCTCTACATTTATTTATGTTTTGAACTTCTCTCAGCAACATTTTGTAGTTTTCAACGTACCAGTCTTTCACTTTGTCAGATTTATCCCTAAGTATTGTATGTGGTTGGATGCTATTATAAATGGTGTTGTTTTGTTTTGTTTTTACTGATAGTATATGGAAGTTGATTTTTGTATGCTGATCTTGTATTTGGCAAACTTGCTAAACTCACATATTAATTATAAAAGCTTTTTATAGAGGCTAATAGATTTTCTACATAATCATATTGTCTGTCTTTAAAGACAGTTTTAATTCTTCCCTTCCAATACAAGGCCTTTTATTTTTTTCTTGCTTTATTGTACTGCTTTGAACTTCCAGGGCTATGCTGAATAGAAGTATTTAGAGCTGATCTCCAGGCTTTCTCCTAAAATCAGGCTTTGTTCCTGATTTTAGAAAGCAGGCATTCAGTCTTTCACCACCAAATATGATGTTAACTGTAGGTTTTTCATAAATGCCTTTTTTTTTTTTAATTTTTTTTATTGTTATGTTAATCCCCATACATTACATCATTAGTTTTAGATACAGTGTTCCATGATTCATTGTTTGTGCACAACACCCAGTGCTCCATGCAGAACGTGCCCTCCTCAATACCCATCACCAGGCCAACCCATCCTCCCAACCCCCTCCCCTCTAGAACCCTCAGTTTGCTTTCAGAGTCCATCGTCTCTCATGGTTCTTCTCCCCCTCCGATCTGTGGAAAGAGCCATAAATGCCTTTTATCAGGTTAAGGAAGTGCCTTTCTGTTCTAGTTTGGTGAGAGTTTTTATCAGAAGTGAATGTTAGTTTTGTCAAATGCTTTTTCTGTATCTATTGAGATCATGTGGTTTTCTTTTGTAGTTTGTTAATATGATTAGTTATATCAATTGATGTTTGAATATTAAACCAGCCTCATAATAAACTCTACTTCATGGTGTGTTATCATTTTTATATATTGTTGGATTAGATTTGTTAAAATTTTGTTTAGAATCTTTCCTTGTATGTTCAGTCAGGATATTGGGCTGTAGTTTTCTTTCCTTGTAATGTCTTTGTCTGGTTTTAGAATCAAAATAATGCTGACCTCAATGAATAAGTTAGAAAATATTGCCTCCTTTTTTGATTTTCTGGAAGAGTTTGTATAGATTCGTTATTATTTCTTCCATAAGTATTTGATAGAATACCCCAGTAAAACTATCTGAGCATGTGGTGGGAAAAGTTTTTTTGGTAGCTTGTATCTTCCAAGGGATTTGTCCATTTTATCTCAGTTGTCAAGTTTATTAGTTTAAAATTGTTCATAATATTTGCTTATTATCCTTTTAACATATATAGAATCTGTAGGGATATTATCTCTCCCATTTCTGATATTGGCAGTTTGTTTCTGTTCTCTTTTATTGCTGATCAGTCTGCCTAGAGATTTCTCAATTTTACTGATCTTGTCAAAGAACTAGCTCTCATTGATTTTCTTGCTTTTTTGTTTTTGTTTTCTACTTGACTAGATTTCCATTCATCTTTATTATTTTATTTTTTCTACTTCAGTAAAATTTGCTCATCTTTTTCTAGTTTCTTAAAATGAAAGCTAAGGTCATTGACTTGAGGCTTCTTCCTTTCTAATATAGGCATTTAGTGATATTAATTGCTTCCTAAGTATTGCTTTAATAACCCTCCATAAATGTTTTCATTTTCATTAGTTCAGGATATTTCCAAATTCCATTTGGATTTGTTCTTTGACCCATGAATTATTTAGAAGTGTGTGCCATATAGTTTTCAAATATTGGGGAATTTTCCAGTTATCTTTCTATTAATTTCTAATTTAATTCTATTGTAGTCAGAGAATATAGGTTGTATGGCTTGAAATATTTTTAAATTTATTGAGACTTGTAGTCTAGAATATGGTCTATCTTGGCAAATGTTCTGTGTGCATTTGCAAAGAATGTACATTCTGCTGATGTTGGCTAGAATGTCTTAGAAATATCCATTAAGTCAAATTGTTTATAGTGTTGTTCAACTTTTCATCCTTACTAAACTTCTGTCTGCTTGCTCTATTATTGAGAGAGGAATTTAATCTTCTGGTAATCTTCTAATTCTCCTTGAAGTTGTCAGTTTTTACTTATGTTTTACAGCACTGTTATTGGGTACTAAATATTTAGGATTGTTATGCCTTGATAATTTAATCCTATTATTATTAGGAAATGGCCTTCTTTTTTTTTTTTAATTTAATTTTATTATGTTATGTTAATCACCATACATTACATCATTAGTTTCTGATATAGGGTTCCCTGATTCATTGTTTGCGTATAACACCCAGTGCTCCATTCAATACGTGCCCTCTTTAATACCCATCATCAGGCTAACCCACCCCCCCACCCCCTCCCCTCTAGAACCCTCAGTTTGTTTCTCAGAGTCCATAGTCTCTCATGGTTCGTCTCCCCCTCCGATTTCTGCCCCCTTCATTTTTCCCTTCCTACTATCTTCTTTTTTTTTTTTTTTTAACATATAATGTAGTATTTGTTTCAGAGGTACAGGTCTGTGATTAATCAGTCTTACACAATTCACAGCACTCGCCATAGCACATACCCTCCCCAGTGTCTATCACCCAGCCACCCCATCCCTCCCACCCCCCACCACTCCAGCAACCCTCAGTTTGTTTCCTGAGATTAAGAATGCCACATATCAGTGAGATCGTATGATACTTGTCTTTTTCTGATTGACTTATTTCACTTAGCATAATACCCTCTAGTTCCATCCACATCATTGCAAATGGCAAGATTTTGGGTTTTTTGATAGCTGCGTAATATTCCATTGTGTGTATATATGTTTGTGTGTGTGTGTGTGTGTGTGTGTGTGTATATATACCACATCTTCTTTGTCCATTCATCTGTTGATGGACATCTTGGCTCTTTCCATAGTTTGGCTATTGTGGACACTGCTGCTATAAACATTGGCGGCACGTACCCCTTCGGATCACTACACTTGTATCCTTGGGGTAAATACCCAGTAGTGCAATTGCTGGGTCGTATGGTAGCTCTATTTTCAACTTTTTGAGGAAGCTCAATACTGTTTTCCAGAGTGGCTGCACCAGCTTGCATTCCCACCAACAGTGTAGGAGGGTTCCCTTTTCTCCACATCCCCACCAATATCTGTCGTTTCCTGACTTGTTAATTTTAGCCATTCTGACTGGTGTGAGGTGGTATCTCATTGAGGTTTTGATTTGGATTTCCCTGATGCCGAGCGATGTTGAGCACTTTTTCATGATTCTGTTGGCCATTTGGATGTCTTCTTTGGAAAAATGTCTGTTCATGTCTTCTGCCCATTTCTTGATTGGATCATTTGTTCTTTGGGTGTTGAGTTTAATAAGTTCTTTATAGATTTTGGGTACTAGCCCTTTATCTGATATGTCATTTGCAAATATCTTCTCCTATTCTGTTGGTTGCCTTTTGGTTTCGTTGACTGTTACCTTTGCTGTGCAAAAGCTTTTTATCTTGATGAAGTCCCAATAGTTCATTTTTGCCTTTGTTTCCCTTGCCTTTCGTGATGTTTCTAGGAAGAAGTTGCTGCGGCTGAGGTCGAAGAGGTGCTGCCTGTGTTCTTCTCCAGGATTTTGATGAACTCCTGTCTCACATTTAGGTCTTTCATCCATTTTGAATCTATTTTTGTGTGTGGTGTAAGGAAATGGTCCAGTTTCATTCTGCATGTGGCTATCCACTTTTCCCAACACCATTTGTTGCAGAGACTGTCTTTTTTCCATTGGACATTCTTTCCTGCTTTGTTGAAGATTAGTTGACCATAGAGTTGAGAGTCCATTTCTGGGCTCTCCATTCTGTTCCATTGATTTTTGTGTCTGTTTTTGTGCCAGTCCCATACTGTCTTGATGATGACAGCTTTGTAATGGAGCTGGAAGTCCGGAATTGTGATGCCACCAGCTTTGCTTTGCTTTTTCAACATCCCTCTGGCTATTTGGGGTCTTTTCTGGTTCCATACAAATTTTAGGATTATTTGTTCCATTTCTTTGAAAAAAGTGGATGGTATTTTGATAGGGATTGCATTAAATGTCTAGATTGCTCTAGGTAGCATTGACATCTTCACAATATTAGTTCTTCCAATCCATGAGCATGGACCGTTTTTCCACTTCTTTGTGTCTTCCTCAATTTCTTTCATGAGTATTTTATAGTTTTCTGAGTACAGATTGTTTGCCTCTTTAGTTAGATTTATTCCTAGGTATCTTACGGTTTTGGGTGCAATTGTAAATGGGATCAACTCCTTAATTTCTCTTTTTTCTGTCTTGTTGTTGGTGTAGAGAAATGCCACTGATTTCTGTGTATTGATTTTATATCCTGCCACTTTACTGAATTCCTGTATGAGTTCTAGCAGTTTTGGGGTGGAGTCTTTTGGGTTTTCCACATAAAGTATCATACCATCTGCAAAGAGTGAGTTTGACTTCTTCTTTGCTGATTCGGATGCCTTTTCTTTTTGTTATCTGATTGCTGTGGCTAGGACTTCTAGTACTATGTTGAATAGCAGTGGTGATAGTGGACATCCCTGCCATGTTCCTGACCTTAGGGGAAAAGCTCTCAGTTTTTCCCCATTGAGAATGATATTCACTGTGGGTTTTTCATAGATGGTTTTTATGATATTGAGGTACGTACCCTCTATCCCTACACTCTGAAGAGTTTTAATCAAGAAAGGATGCTGTACTTTGTCAAATGCTTTTTCTGCATCTATTGAGAGGATCATATGGTTCTTGTTCTTTCTTTTATTAATGCATTGTATCACGTTGATTGATTTGCAGATGTTGAACCAACCTTGCAGCCCAGGAATAAATCCCACTTGGTCGTGGTGAATAATCCTTTTAATGTACTGTTGGATCCTATTGGCTAGTATTTTGGTGAGAATTTTTGCATCCATGTTCATTAGGGATATTAGTCTGTAGTTCTCCTTTTTGATGGGGTCTTTGTCTGGTTTTGGGATCAAGGTAATGCTGGCCTCATAAAATGAGTTTGGAAGTTTTCCTTCCATTTCTGTTCTTTGAAACAGCTTCAGAAGAAAAGGTATTAATTCTTCTTTAAATGTTTGTAGAATTCGCCTGGGAAGCCATCTGGCCCTGGGCTCTTGTTTGTTGGGAGATTTTTGATTACTGCTTCAGTTTCCTTAGTGGTTATCGGCCTCTTCAGGTTTTCTGTTTCTTCCTGGTTCAGTTTTGGTAGTTGATACATCTCTAGGAATGCATCCATTTCTTCCAGATTATCTAATTTGCTGGCATATAGTTGCTCATAATATGTTCTTGTTGTGATCTCTCCTCTTTCATTCATGATTTTATTTATTTGGGTCCTTTCTCTTTTCTTTTTGATAAGTCTGGCCAGGGGTTTATCAATCTTGTTAATTCTTTCAAAGAACCACCTCCTAGTTTCGCTGATCTGTTCTACTGTTCTTTTGATTTCTATTTCATTGATTTCTGCTCTGATCTTTACTATTTCTTTTCTGTTGGGTTTAGGCTTTATTTGCTGTTCTTTCTCCAGCTCCTTTAGGTGTAGGGTTAGGTTGTGTATTTGAGACCTTTCTTGTTTCTTGAGAAAGGCTTGTATTGCTATATACTTTCCTCTTAGGACCACCTTTGCTGCATCCCAAAGATTTTGAATAGTTGTGTTTTCATTTTCATTTGTTTCCATGAATTTTTAGAATTTTTCTTTAATTTTCTGGTTGACCCATTCATTCTTTAGTAGGATGCTCTTTAGCCTCCCTGTATTTGAGTTCTTTCCAACTTTCCTCTTGTGATCGAGTTTTAGTTTCAAAGCATTGTGGTCCGAAAATATGCAAGGAATGATCCCAGTCTTTTGGTACCAGTTGAGACCTGATTTGTGACCTAGGTTGTGATCTGTTCTGGAGAATGTTCCATGGGCACTAGAGAAGAATGTGTATTCTGTTGTTTTGGGATAGAATGTTCTGAATATATCTGTGAAGTCCATTTGGTCCAGTGTGTCATTTAAAGCCTTTATTTCCTTATTGATCTTTTGCTTAGATGATCTGTCCATTTCAGTGAAGGGGGGTGTTAAAGTCCCCTATTATTATTGTATTGTTGTCGATGTGTTTCTTTGATTTTGTTATTAATTGGCTTATATAATTGGCTGCTCCCATGTTAGGGGCATAGACATTTACAATTATTAGATCTTCTTGTTGGATAGACCCTTTAAGTATGATATAGTGTCCTTCCTCATCTCTTATTATAGTCTTTGGTTTAAAATCTAATTTGTCTGATATAAGGATTGCCACCCCACCTTTCTTTTGATGTCCATTAGCATGGTAAATGGTTTTCCACCCCCTCACTTTCAATCTGGAGGTGTCTTTGGGTCTAAAATGAGTCTCTTGTAGTCAGCATATCAATGGGTCTTGTTTTTTTATCCAATCTGATAGCCTGTGTCTTTTGATTGGGGCATTTAGCCCATTTACATTCAGGGTAACTATTGAAAGACATGAATTTAGTGCCATTGTATTCCTGTAAGGTGGCTGTTTCTGTATATTGTCTGTGTACCTTTCTGGTCAATGTTACTTTTAGGCTCTCTCTTTGCTTAGAGGACTCCTTTAAATATTTCGTGTAGGGCTGTTTGGTGTTCGCAGATTCTTTTAGTTTTTGTTTGTCCTGGAAGCTTTTTATCTCTCCTTCTATTTTCAATGACAGCCTAGCTGGTTATAGTATTCTTGGCTGCATATTTTTCTCGTTTAGTGCTCTGAATATATCATGCCAGTCCTTTCTGGCCTGCTTTATCCCTGGTAATGTTCTTTTGCTCTGAAATCTATTTTCTCTGATAGCAGTATACCCACTTTTTTTCTTTTTCATTAGTGTTATATATTGGTAATCGTTCCCAACTTATGGTGATTCGACTCATGATTTTTCAACTTTACGATGGTGCAAAATCAATGGACTTTCAATAGAAACCGTATTTCATGTTTTTAATTTTCATCTTTTCCTGGGCCAGTGATATGTGTCACTATACTCTTTTATGATGCTGGGCAGTGGCAGCAAGCCAGTCAGCCACACGATCACAAGGGTGAACAATCAGTACACTTAGAACCATTCTGTGGCCATACAACCATTGTGTTTTTCACTCCCAATAATAGTTTTCAATTAATTACATGAGATATTAAACACTTTATTATAAAATAGGCCTTGTGAAACCCATCATAGGTGGAGGAAGGTCTGTATCTTTTGCCGCTTTTTACTTTCAACCTATTTGGTTTGTTTGAAGTGCATTTTTTTTAGGTAGCTTATACTTTTGGGTCTTGATTTTTTTAATCTAATCTGATAATTTCAGCCTTTTACTTGGGTTATTCAGACCATTTACACTTAATGTGTTTATTGATATTGTTCGGTTTAGTTAAATCTGTCATCATATTTGTCTCCTACTTGTTCCATTTGTTCTTTGTTCCCATTTTCTTCTTTTTCTGCCTTTTTTTGGATTAATTGAATTTTTTTGGTTCCATTTTATATCCTTTTTTTGACTCATTGGCTGTAACTTTTTGTTTCATTTTAGTGGTTGCTTTTGAGTCTATAGCATTCATCTTTAAATTATCAAAGGCTATACCCAAGTGATATTATTCTACTTAACACATATTATAAGAATCTTGAAATAGTCTACTTTCATTTCCCTTCTCCCAATTTTTGTGTTACTGCTATCATACATTTCACTTTTACATATGCTATAAACCCCACACTACATTGTTAGAATTTTTGTTTTAACAATAAATTATCTTTTAAAGAGATATAAATAATAAGAAAAAAAGTCTTATACCTTACCCATGTAGTGGCCATTGCCAGGGCTTTTCATTCCTTGGGGTAAGTCTGTATTTCCCTCTGGTTTCATTCTGTCTGAAGGACTTTAATTTCTTACAGTGCAGCTATGCTGGTGATGAATTCTTTCAGCTTTTATATTTCTGGAGAAAAATCATTACTTAGTCTCTGTTTTTGAAAGATTTTTTTCATTAGGTATCAAATCCTAGGTTGATAGTTTTGGAGATTGTTTTTAGTTCTTCAAAGATGTTGCTCCACTGTATCCTCACAGGCATTGTTTCTAATGCAAAATCTGTCATCTTTATCCTCTATATATCTAATGTTTCTTGTTTTCCTTGCTTTTAAGAATTTTTCTTTCCCAGTGGCTTGAATAATTTGATTATGATTTACCTTAGTTTAGTTTTCTTCATATTTCTCATGCTTGGGATTTTTGAGCTTCTTTATCTGTGGGTTTATAGTTTTCATCAAACTTGGACAAATTTTGGCCAAGGTTTCTTCAGATATTTCATTCTACCTCAACATTTCTTTCCATTCCTTCAGGGATTCTGATTGCATGTATATTAGGCTATGTGAGTCACACTACCACTCACTGATGCTCTCCTAATTTTTTGGTTTTTTCTAGTTTTGTTTTTCAATATTCCATTTTCTCTCTGTAGTCTATTCTGGATAGTTCATATTGCTGAGCCTTCACCTTCACTAATCTGCCATTAATTCCCTCCAATGTATTTTTCACCTCACACACTGTAGATTTTATCTCTAGATGTTCTATTTGTTTCTTTTTTATATCTTTCATGTCTCTGCCTAACTTTTTGAATATATAGAATACAATTTTAATAACCTTCTTAATTCCCTTACGTGCTAATTCCAACATTTGTGGCAGTTCTGGGTTAGTTTTCATTGACTGGTTTATTTCTTATTATGGCTCACGTTGTCCTATTTCTTTGCATACCTGATAAATGTTGTGTGCTGCACATTGTGGATTTTACTTTGCTGGATGCTGGATATTTTTGTACCCTGTATTCTTGAGCTTTGTTCTGGGATACCACAAAATTATTTGGAAACAGTTTGATCCTTTCAGGTTTTGTTTGTTAGGCAGGACTAGAAGAGTGTTCTGTCTAGGGCTATTTGTTCTCCACCACTGCGGCGAGACCGTTCTGTATACTCTACTCAATGCCCCATGAATCCTGGAATTTTCTAATCTGGCAGGAGTGGGAATAGTGGCCACGCCCTCTGAACACAGAGCACTGCTGGTCCTTTCTGGTCATTCTTTCCTCAGCCTTGAGCAGTTCCCTACCTGTGTGCACTGAATACTAGAAGGGGAGCCTGTCAGGATCTTCAGAGTTCTCTCTCCTCTCTAGTATTTTCTCCTGTGAATGGTAGCCACTTTGGTCTTCCTGGACGCTCTGCACAATCTTCTCAGTCTCCCGAGCTCTGCAGCATACGCACTCTCCCAAGGCAGTAAGCTGGGGCAGTCGGCCATAGGGCTCACCTCTTAGTTTCCCATCCCTCCAGGATTGCTGCCTTCCTTGCCTGATATCAGTTATCTTCGTAACCTTTTTTTATGCCTTTTAGCCACGTGTTGGGTTTTTTAGATAGGAATCCATCCAGTCTCTGTTATTTCATGTTGGCTACAAGCAAAAGTCCTCTTTGCTAATTTTAATATTAAGTAACAATTTTTCAAGATTATTTTATAGTGCCTTTTTAAGATATGTCACTGTTACTTTCCCTATATTCAAATGAAAAAAAAGTATACCCGGCAAACTTAAGCATAGCCATAATAAATATCAAGAGAGCTTAAATTCTCTCTCTAAAAACCGCAAACCAGAGTCCTCTCTAAATATATAACACTCAGCCTGAGGACCTGCTCAAGTGCTCCTTTTCTGTCATCTCCTTTAACATGAATATTCATCAATATAAAATAAAATAGTTGAAAGTGTAATGACTGAAGATTTGTTGGTAGGTAAAACATAAACTTAGCAGCCCCACACCTAGGGAATGAAAGCTGGATAGTCATTACAAGTGTCATGTTCATAGCAGATACTTACCCCCCAAGGAGCAGTGCCTCCCCTCCGTAGATTCTGTACCCCTCATGTTACGCCTAGCCTTAGATAAAGGAGGGAGGCGCTAGGCACCCAAAATACTGCTTTTACCTGCATCTTCTTCCTGTGTTCTTTAAACCTCTAAGTATCGCCAACTTAAAGATATCTAAGCATTGTGAATGGAAGAACAGCTGAGGCCTAGCTATAAACTTTTATGTTAACTACTTGTCTCTCTGGTTTAATAACTTGGTGTTTATGTTTTTAGGAACATAGCTACAGTGTAATGGACAGTCCAAAGAAACTTAAGCATAAATTAGATCATGTGATCAGCGAGCTAGAGGATACCAAGAAAAGCCTGCGGAATGTTTTAGACCGAGAAAAACGTTTCCAAAAATCATTGAGGAAGACAATCAGGGAATTAAAAGATGAATGTCTCATCAGCCAAGAAACAGCAAATAGACTGGAAGCTTTCTGTTGGGAGTGTTGTCAGGAGAGCATAGAAAGAGACTATATTTCATGAAATAATTCCATGTTATGTTCTACCTAAAATTAACATTGGTACAGCTTTTTAGAAAATAATTCTCATTTGCCATCATTAAATATTATCCATCATTTAGAGTGCTTCTTTGGATCTCCCATAGCATTATGCATTTAGTTGTTACCCAAAGATTTTTTTTTGAAGATGTACAGAAATGTGTGCTAGTTATCATGTTTTTGTGTGATTTGTGACAATTATGTTTTTATAGACCTAAACTAGTGCCAGGTCACTATCGTAAGATGTTAAAAGATCAAGAAGATTCCACAGGACTTAGGAAATGATATCAAATTAGTCACATTCAGCAATGGTAGTAGGAACTGGACTCTGCTTCAGCAGCATCAGATTTTTGGCTTCAAAGGAGTACCTTTACTTATGTATGCTTTATGGTAAGTATGTTGAATTATACTTTAAATGTATTTTACTATAAAGTAGAATTCATTTATAACACATGTCTATCTTGGATCCAATCCAAGGTGCTTTTGTTATTTGTAATACCAAAAGATTTTTTTTACATAGCATCCCATAGTCCTGACCCTGAGAAGAGCATATGGTACAGATCTGTTGGCTTTTAAAGTTGTTCAGAACCAGGTTGAGAAGACCTCTGACAAGGTCTCAGTTTTTCAGTACGGTACATCATTCCTCCCCTCTAGGAACACTTTGATATAAGCCCACATCGGTTTAAAAAGTGAAAAAGGGTACTAAATCTGATTTTTAAAGGTTGGTTGTGGACAGTTGTTCTGAACATTTTGTTTCATTATAAAGGAATGTCTTCAAAATCTACACGCTAGTACTAGCTGAATATTTTTAATGCTCCTTTTTATTTTACATAAAGTAATATTGCTGACATTTCTAAAATACAAAATATAGGTGAAATCATTAAAAAATAATGATTACGGCTCTTCCAATTGCGATGGGATTTGGAGAAAGGGTTAGAATATTTTCCTGTAGTTAGGAGAGTATACTATCCAAAGACTTTTATTTAAAGAAAGAAGGTAAAGCAGCAGCTTTAGAATAGCTTCTAACTGAATATACAAAAGAAGAACCCTTAGCTAATTTTTGATCTAAGTGTCAGAAATTTAGCTTTTCTTCTAATTTCTTATTAAGAACAACTGAAATTAAGAGTCAAAAATACTGTGGATTAGAATAAAAATTACCAGCCCACAGCCAAATTCTACTTTGAAACGCATGTACATATTCAAACCTCGTTCAGATGTCTATGCTATAGTAGTTAGAATTTGAGTATCAATTGTTTCATTGTGTCAACTAGAAATGAATTGCATTTTGTGCTAAAATGTTCATGGAAATGTTGTGTTATATTAATATCAGTAAGGATATGGTCACTTGAATTTTCTTTGTATTCAAGAATTTTCTACGTGTTAATGCATGTTATATTTTTATGTAGGATTCCAAACCTTCCCTCTAAATGGGAACCTTCCCACATTTCAGAGGTCAGAATTATATTAAGAAGAAACACTGAGGTCATATCTTTTCACTACCTAGAAAAAAAATCTCATTAGCTACCCATTATTTATTTTAGTTATTTAACTTTGAATTAATAACGGACATTCGAAGGGGAAGTTTGGGTATGATCTTAGGTTTTATAGAGATACTGTGATAGAGATGGAGACTATTTTTGAGTATAAACAATTAAAGTCAGTGGACAGTGAAGAAAAGTAGGATCGATCCAAACACAGTACATCCAAATTCTGGCTCTCTACTGGCTGCTTAGAATGACTCCAGCCTGAGAGACCTTTCCAAGAGTCAAAGCCCAGTTTGAGCCTCGGTCACAGTCGCCACAGTCACTTTTACCACTTGTGTTCACAGTGAACTCAGCCCTTGTCTTCTTTGTCATTGGGCTTAGTATCACTAGAGATAGGTGACTGAGAACAAAATATTGGTATCATCAAAGACCCGGAGCTACCCATTTGCTCTTTATTCTTATGGAGAAATGATTACCAATAAAAATCGGACATAAGAAATAGGGTTCTCCTCACCCGCCACCCCAAACAAATGCCTAGCCTAGACACAGTAAATACCTCAGTCCTCTGTTCCAGATATTCCAGCCTAGCCCAGGGAGAAACGGTCCTGTGCAGGGCAAACCAGTCACCCCATCCAGAGATGCCTCGAGCAGCTGAGGCCAGCCTAAGGGTTTCACTTTGCTTTAAAGCTTAGAGTAGCCTCTGGATCCTGGAACAAACCAATACACCAGTTAAACCTCAGCACCAGATCAGGTACAAAGGACTTGACATGGCATTTTTCTCCATATCAAGTTTAAATAGCTAGAAATAGACTTTGGTTGCTAAAGATAATCACAATTATACCACAGTCTTTGAGAAAAGGTGAAGTGTATTAAAATACATATTTAGTTTTTAAAAAGGGTAAAATATTACAGAAATAATTGAGGAGTGAAGAATGCATTATTCATTTGAAAAATAAAATATTTTCTCCCGTAATGTATGTGGGTTTTATACAGTTACCCAATAAAATGAGCAGAGAAAAATAAAGAGTATATATACTGTGGTTTTGCTTTCATTTCTTCTGTACTTTTTCCCTGCACCAATACCTCTAATATCGTAGGGTCTCCTACGTTAGATGACCCAAGTGGCAGACCTGCTTTTACCACAATATGGATGTGCCATATTAGAGCCCTTTCCTGCTTGGGTTTCACTCAAAACTGGCAGCCTTTCGTGTCACCCAGTGTAACAGCTGAGAGCAGTATTTTTAGGTGTGAAATGTGCTCCCTTCTTTATAGTGGGAGATGTAGGTCATAATAATTTGTCTTTTACTTCGGAGGGGATATTTTAGCATGCCCCTGCTCCCTGGACACTCCTCCCCCCAAATTTTACTGATACGGTAGGCTTTGGAATGCATGGGTTTTTTTTTTTTTTAAGATTTTATTTATTTATTTGACAGAGAGATAGAGAGAGAGCACAGGTAGGCAGAGTGGCAGGCAGAGGGAGAGGGAGAAGCAGGCTCTCCGCTGAGCAGGAAGCTGGACGTGGGGCTCGATCCCAGGACCCCGGGATCATGACCTGAGCTGCAGGCAGCCACTTAACCGACTGAGCCACCCAGGTGCCCCGAGTGCATGGTTTTTATCTCACCCTCTAGAGCACATGTACTTTATCAAAGCCTCAGATTTACAAGTCACATCTTGCTCGTGCCATTGGATTAATATAATCCATCAGTTTGGTGACCTCAGTGACTCTCTGTAGAATGTCTACCTGGTCTGGGTCTCTTTCTATTATATTAATAGAAGCCAGAGAGTTACATGGCCTTGTTGTTCATTCCATGTGAGTGTGAACTGTTCGTGATCCTGTTTTACAGGGATGGAAAAACATGTGCCCGCCAGATAGGTAGTTACGTACGACGTACCCATAGCCATGTTAACCTGCTCTAGCAGGATGTCACATCTGGCGCAGCATCTGTAGTCGGGGCTCCTCCTCCATTGAATTTGCCTTAGTCCGCTGTCACCTTGCAGGCTCTGTCTAAATTTTGCGGAATAAATAGAGCTATGATGAAGACTACCACTCCTGCATCCGGTATGTAGGGCTGTCAGGGTGGCACCTTAGCCAACTCCACAGAAAAATCTGAAGCTGAGCTGGTGAGGAGAAGGAGTTGACATAGCAGACCCGAGACTGCTGTCCTTAGAAAGGCCTGCCTACAGGGTTGGCTCTTGGCCGGCATCTGGTGGCTTCAATTTCGAGATGATTCCCACCCTTCCAAACTGAGAAGAAGCTCACTGTGCCTAAACTGTTTGTAGAAACAGTATGGTTTATAGTGAACACCTGCTTTCCTTCTGGGAGTCTGGAATTCGGGAATGTGTCAAGCAGGGCCCCTGCCTGTATGACGAGCCACCAATAAAACCTTAGACACTGAATCTTTAATGAGCTTCCCTGGTGGACAACATGTCATACCTGTTGTCCAATTCAGTGCTTGTTGAGGGCCTGAGTCTGCGTCCAAAGGAAGAACTGCTCTATCCGTAGGAAGATCAAAGGTGTAATTGGCTCCTCCATTGGAGCAATGGGGGGAATGTGCTAGGCAGTAGCTGAGCGGAGCCAGGTTCCAGCTCCTGGAGGCAAGCCTGGGTGGGGCGTGGGCTGTCTGCACCCATTGCCTGCCTTCTCATAGGCCTCACGGCCTTCCTTTCATATCGCTTCCTCACCCTTCAGCACAGTTCTAACCATTGTTGCAGCATCTCTCACCTTCCTCCCCGCTGTGCTTCTGGTCGTGGAATTGGGCCTGACGCAAGACAGGAGCTGGCAGAGGCAGAAAAGGAAGAAAAAAAGGTCAGATCAAGACCAGGAGATCCAGGAGCAGAAGAAGATACACTTTGTAATCAAAGAACCACATGGGAATTAGTAGCACTAGCAACAGCAGTTTAAGAGCAAGTGCTGAACTGAGCACATTCAGTAATTCTACGCATTTCTCAAGTGCCAGGAACTGTGTGTCAGGGAGTGTGCTGGGCACTGCAGAAACAACAAAGACCCAGTTCCTGTCCTCAAGGAGGTTACAGACTAGTAACAAGTTCCAGACCCCGTAATCCGGGGACAGCAAGGAGGGCGTGTCAGGAGAAGAATGGGCTGTCTGAGGCCTTTCTCCGAACCGCTGTGCACTACTTTGTAGGACCACACACACGCTCGGATTCACATCACAACTTCTTAAAGCATCAGTCCAGGAGTCTCATTCTCAGTCGTCTAATATTTGTCTTTGGCACATAGAGAAGTTTATAGACTAATAACATTCAGTGCAAAAACCCATCACATGTATGGCTTTTAAAGCCCCATACCCTATCGTGAGGGATACAAAAATGATAAGATGAAGCTATTCACAACCTACAGGGACACAAAGTATCTAACAAATGCAGAGAAGTGGCCAGTGTGGCAGGACTGTGGCAATTAAGGTGCCAGGACTGGGAGACTAATGGAACCTCCAAGTTCCAAAATGGAACATTAGTGTGTCAATGTGGGCGTTTTTCAATTCTGTCCCAGGACCTGGATTCTCTCTCTCTTTTTTTTTTTTTAATAGAGAGCGAGAGCACAAGCAGGGGCAGCGGCAGGCAGGAGGAGAAGCAGGCTCCCCGCCGAGCAGGGAGCCCGATGCGGGGCTCAGTCCCAGGACCCTGGGATCATGACCTGAGCCGAAGGCAGACGCTTAACCGATTGAGCCACCCAGGTGTCCTGGACCTGGATTCTCTTTGTACCTCTTCGGATATGAGAGTAGAAGGCCAAACCACCTGGGAGAGAACCAAACAGACCTAGGTTCAAGGCCCAAGCCTGCCACTTTATTACATGTAGGACCAAGTTACTGAAACTCTCTGAGCATTTACAAAGTAGTAATACACCCAGTTGTGGTGAGAATTGTATTTAATTGTGTGCAAAATATAAAACATACAATGAGCTTTCATATATTGTTTTTCTTTCTTTAAATCCCATGCCAAACGCATGGAAAAAGAAGATTAGAACAAGGAGAAGGGCAGAAGCAAGAGGGGAAATGCATTTCATAGTGAACTGATGATGGTACAGGCGACGGCCTTAAATAAGCTTCTCTCTGTAGGGTAGCTCAAAAGCAGTCCCTCTGAAAGAGAAAACTGTCATCACCATTCTCCTCTCCATCCTCCCACCTCAGCCCTGAAAAAGCCATTCAATCCAGATTAAATGTCTCATTTGTTCATTTGTTCCTTCAGTTTCATATAGCATCTTAGTGCTGCTCAAAATGTGGTTCACGGACCAGCGTACAAAGTAAGGAGCGCGCACCAGAATATAAATCAACTATGTCACGAAGCACAGTTCAGTTCAGTTAACATTTGTTTTAAAGATTTTCATATATTTATTTGAAAGAGAGAGTACAGAGGGAGAAGCAGACTCCCCACTGAGCAGGGAGCCCGACACTGGGTTCGATCCCAGGACCCTGAGACCATGACCTGAGCCAAAGGCAGACACTTAACCGACTGAGCCACCCAGGTGCCCCTTCAGTTAACATTTTCATACCAAGACCTTTTCCCATGAATGAAACAGTATAATGCTTTACGTTCTGGACCAAGTGCATTATCTCATTCTGGACCAGTAAAAAAGAGTTCCAAGGCTAGCAGCTTGGAGGAGCACTGCGTCAGAGTATCAAGTCCCCAAATAGTCTTTGAACTAACCTTCGCTCCTTTGTGGTAGTCAGCAGCCGAGGAGTCCCGACAGATTTGTGTCCGATGATAAACTTCCCAAATCCCTGTGGTGGAGCTTGTGCAGTTGAAAGATATCGCATCTGACTCAGCGGATCTGACCTGGGGTTTTTTAAAACAGAAAGGTTTTATTAAACAACGCTAGTGAAGTGTCCAGGCGGGGCCGGCCGCTGACCACAAACACAGATGAGCACCTTGTGGAGACGGGCATTCAGCTACAGACCTGCCAGCAAAGTGTACTCAGCAGACAAGTTAAAATGGATGGTCCTGGTGCTTATAAAAGAGGTTGATTTTATAATGGTCCAAAATGTTGCCAGGCTACACACAGTTGAAGGAAATTACCTCTGAAATCCTGAGGATTTCAACAAACGTTTTGGTTGCCACTCTCACTATCACGCACTGGTAGATGGGTCTTAAGAGTAGAGAATGTCTTACTAAGATGTACATTTCACCTTTCTGTGGCCATCAACGTGATCTGGCCATATTTTGTTGAAAAAATGGGGAACAGTTTTAACCAGCAATAAAATAAGGCTATCCAAAGGCTCAAACCCACCAAGGCCCCCATAGCTACTGGGAAATTTTAGAGTGAAATGAAAATGCATTCTATAAATCTAAAAACAGTTTCAGCAAGTTATTTTTAAATGTGCCCTATGGCAAAAAAGCTCTGCGTGTGCCCAGAGAGGGCTACTGAAGGACTGCAAGAGCAAAAAATGGAAAGCAGCTCAAATTCTATCAAGTGATGATAAACTATGGTGCACCCAGATAATGCAATAATAAGCAATAATTGAAAAGAAAGAGATCAATCTATATGTATTGGCATGGAATGAAAAGGCATTTTAAGTGGAAAGAAATAATTTAGGGGGACCTGAATGACTCAGTCGGTTGAGTGTCCAACTCTTGGTTTCAGCTCAGGTCATGGTCTCATGGTCCTGCGATGGAGCCCCACGTTGGGCTCTGCGCTCAGCGGGGAGCCTGCTTGTCCCTCTCCCTCCCTCTCTGCTCCTCCTTGTGCGCTCTCTCTCTCACTCTCACTCTCTCTCTCAAATAAATAATCTTTAAAGAGAAATAATTTAGATGGCAACTCAAAATAGCCCATTTATAAAAAATTTTTAAAAACCCTTTACAGTTTCTAAGTGTGTGTGCAAACATACAGAAAAAGGAATCAATATATGTCAAACTGGTAAAAGTGGTTATTTCTGGAGAGGGGAGCATATACTTCTGTGACACACAGAGAGAAAGGGAGAAGACGAAGGAAAAAAGGGAGGGGAAAAAATTCTAACAGCATTCTACAAATGTAAATCAAAACCGTTTCATCTCTGAAAACCTAAGGCTTGCTATCAGCCCTCATCATCTCCTTGAGACATTGGCTAATGTTGGATCCAAGTCTTGAATTACTACCACTTCCTGTGCCACCTGGATATTTCAAAGAACTCTCTCAAACCCCTACCAGCTTAACTATTGAGATGTACAGAAACCACTGTCTGGGTAGGTGTGGTTACAAGATCGTAGTTAGCTTGCCTGTGATTGGTCACCTAGCAGAACCCTAGGGGAAAACAAAAAAAACAAAAAAAATGTCTTCATCCCCTGTTAAGAAACTTCCAATGAAGGGGCGCCTGGGTGGCTCAGTCAGTTAAGCGTCTGTCCTCGGCTCAGGTCATGATCTCAGGGTCCTGGGATCAAGCCCCACGTCAGGCTCTCTGCTTAGCAGGGAGTCTGCTTCTCCGTCTCATTCTCCCTCTGTGCTCGCTCTCTGTCTTTTCAAATAAATAAAATCTTTAAAAAAAAAAGAAACTTCCAGTCAAGCTTTCCAACTGACTCAATACCTCAGAAAACTAAAACACATGACTTCAAAGTCTTATACCTGGGAAGTGTTGCACACTCTCACAGAGTATTTCACAATTTTCATAAATCCTCATATTTTTGCCTTTTCTTTGTCTTGTTTCAGATATCCAGGTTCTAGAGGAAATATCTGTCTGAGGCAGAAAATTATTATTTTTCAGTAATAATGATAGTTAACATTTACAAGGTGCCACTTTCTATTCAAAGTCCTTAAAGGTAATAACTTATTTAACCTCACAACAACCCTATGAGGTAGGTACTATTATTATTCTCATTTTATAAAAGGGTGAGGGAATTAAACAGAAAAGTTCAGTAACTTGCCCAAGGTCTCACAGCTGGTATAATGATACATATTCTCATCATTATACAAAGAGACACGTTGTCAACCGTGATCTATAACACCAAGCCCAGAGATTTGGATTCACTAAATGTGAATTACTATTGAACATTCCCAGGACCCACAGGCTAGGCTTCAAGCATTCCATTCAGATGCTCTGCTTGGGGCATTTAGAGGCTGAAGGATAAAATGTGACCTCATCCTGTGTCTGAAGCTGGGGAAAGCCCAGAGTTACTCATCACCACAATGTGGATCTGTCTGATGCCACCACCAAGCATAAACCAGGCAGCCGAGCACTCAGGGTGAAGTCACCTTCCCACACACAGGGGCAAGACGTTCAAGCATCCTTGGGTTTCACCTGCTCAGGAGTCTGTCTAGTCACCTGGTTGCCCTCAGCGCTTGGGAAGAACGCATGGGATGATAAATACATTGATCCTCATCTCTGTCAGTGCCTTATCTAACCACTGGAATGGAGACAATTTTCTACTCTGTCTACACCTATAGTTTATAAATAAATACAAGAGAATAAAAGTTAATGGTTCTTTCCTAGCAACACTAGGCTTAAAATAGAATCTTCATTCCATATGTGCTTTGCTACTATGAGATTGTGTAGGTTATATTTCAGAGTTTTAGCAAACCACATGCAGTCCACTGTATGGCTTCAGGTACAGCTGGACCCAGGGGTTCAAATTGCTGTCCTCATAATCTGGTATCTCTCCACTCTGCTTTATCAGGGAGGCCCTCCCTTCAGGTAGGCATATCTCTTCCCAACTTCAAGTTCAAAGGCAAGGTATGTGCCTCTTTTCCAGTCACTCATAACGAAAGTCCCAGGATTCATTTTTACTGGGCCTGATTGACTTGGCGTCAAATGCCCATCCTGAAACAATTGCTGTGGCCACAGGAATGCTATGTTAGGACTGGCAGGCACAGGTTACAAATAATCCCGGAGCCAGGCGAGTAATGATGTTGGTTCCTCAGAGGGAACTCAAGGTTAGATAATCAGAAGAATTGGGATGATTCTGGGATGGGGCAAGCAAAACATGGCACTAGAGCTCAGAGCAGAGCATGGGCTCTGAGAGGTGTGGTGATGGGGACATCACTCCAGAGTGAAGATTTTTGTGTTAGTAAATCTCTTCGTGTGTGTTTGTCTACCAGGATAAAGGGGAACGGTGGAGGAGTATTTTTAGTCCTTATTATGATTGTAGTAGATAAAGCTGCCCTTAAGTACACAATTTCATTAAATGGGAAGCATACAGAATCATTTTATCATTATATTTGGCCCTGAAGTTAGATCCTCTTCCTGATCTCAGGACAGAATCATCCTCTAACTCACTGTACACCAGTCATTCCCATTCATTCATTCATATGCTCATGCATTCATGCAGTCTGGAAGAATCTACTAAGTATCTGCCACATGGACAGCACTGGGGGTCATCTTCAAATAAATGACACTCTTCTAAGCAGCGTTCCACCCATTCTCTCCCTATGGACTGGTATTCTTCCCACTAGTCCTGTGAAGTAGGTGCTTTCAACATTTCTGAGAGAATATAACAAACATTCAAACAGGGTGATTGTTTTAACTTTTTATAATGGGAAGTTCCAAACAAAAGTGGAGAGTATAATGAACTCAAATGCAGTCGTCATCCAGCTTCAACTATTATTAAACATGGGTGATCTTGTTCTATTTATAACCCCACTCACTTCCCATCCTCTTGATTATTTTGAAGCAAATCTCAGACAGCATATAATCTGTAAATATATCAGCATCTATCTCTCTAAAAGGTAAGCATTCTATTTTTTTTTCTTTTGGACAAGGCCATGTATCATTATTACACCTACAATAATCCCTTAATATTAGAAAAAAATGCAGTTCACATTTTCCTAATTGTCTTTTTTTTAGTTTATTTGAAATAGGACTCAAAGTCCAAACATTATAATTGACTTTAATCTTTTAACCTGTTGATTCTCCTCTTCCTCTTTATTTATTTTGCCTTGAAAAACAGTTGTTTTAAAGAGGGGCAAACCAGAAATCAGACTCTTAACTACACAGAACAAACTGATGGTTACCAGAGGGGAAGTGGGTTAAATGGGTGATGGGGATTAAGGAAGGCACTTGTGATCAGCACCGGGTGTTGTATGGAAGTGATGAATCACAAAATTCTACACCTGAAACTAATATTACACTAGATGTTAACTAACTGGAATTTAAATAAAAACTTGAAAAAGAAAAAAAAAAACAATTGTTTTAACAAATAAGTCTTTTGTCCTACACTACCTGGATGAATTTTAAGGATACTGTCACACAGCTTTCCCATCAATAAGTTGACAACCAGGGTCTCAGGGCACACCTAGCCCAGTGATTAAGAATAAGAGTTCTGGAGCTGAACTGCCTGGGTTTCTATCTTGGCTCTACCACTTATTAGCCACAGGACCACCTCTCTGTGCCTCAGTTTTCTCATCTTTAAAATGGGGGTGAGAGGCACCTGGGTGGCTCAGTCAGTTAAGTGTCTGACTCTTGATTTCAGCTCAGGTCATGATCTCAGGGTCGTGAGATCAAGCCCCGCATCAGGCTCCACGCTGGGCATGGAGTCTGCTTAGGATTCTCTCTCTCCCTCTCCCTCTGCTCCTTCCCACCCTCCCACCCACTCATGCCCTCTCTCTCTCTAAAAAAAATAAAATGGGGGGATAAATTGTTTTGAAGATTCAACGGCTTGATGTATGTGCAATGATTAGAACAGTGATGCTTAGAATACGGCAAATGATAGATGAGGAAACTGAGGGTCCGTGAGGCAGAGTGGTCCTAGCTGTGGCTGCTAATTGGTGGCAGGGCAGGGGCTAGAACACAGATTTATCCCACTGCTCTAACACTGTTTCAAACTATTGACGAATAGGCGCTCTCTGCCCTTGATCAGGATGTTACTGCTATTCTGTTGTCAAATCACTAGGATGACTTTAGGAACCTTCTCCAGGCCTCAGTCTCCTACTCTGCAAAAATGGAGGAACTGGAGATGTGCCTGAAACTCCTTTTAGGAGAAATCCCAGCAGAAGACACCCTAGGCAGGCGTGCAGGGCAGCCAGGCAGGCCCCACGGAGCAGCATCTTCAAATCAGTGCCAAGCACAGAAGCTTTCGATTCCCCACAGGAGCATCTGCCCCGCTCCTGACAGAGAACCCTGAGCCACCCCCAGGCCTCCGGGAGATAGTCCTCACAGCTAGGCCCTCAGCCTGACTCCGCCAGCACCCCTCAGGCTGCCTGACACGCATGAGCCCGCGGCACCGCACCCCTAATGGCGGCCTCCCGGATCCCTCACGGGCCGTGTGAGGGGAATGGCTCCCCACACAGCGTCGGCAGTTCCTGCTGCGGGAGACCAGCCTCACTGGGCATAACTGTAGCTTGCCTTTGCTTCTCCCAGTCTGTGCAACAGACAGGGCCTTTAGCCCGACGGGACTGCAAAGATGAGGGAGACCAGGGGCCGCCGGCCCGTCCCTCAGGCAGGCATCCTGCTGGGTCCTTGGCAGTGTGAACGGGTTCCGCAGAGCAGCCCACAAAGCCACAGGTGGACCAGAACAGTCCGGCCTTCTGAACATCGCTGGTCCAAACTGCTGCTGATGGTGGTGGTGGTTTGTTTGTTTTCCCTCTCAGACTTCCATTTCAATTAATATAGAAGGCTGGTTGATATTGTCTCCGTTTGAACTCTAAAACCAAAAACCATTTTCATTGTAGCCAAACCCAGTATCTTCAGAGTTTGAGCTCCTTGAAATTCTAAACACATTTTTAAACCACCAAGAAGAAGGGCAAAGGAGACCGCGGTCGGGGGGGTGGGGGGTGGCAAAGCAGGGAGGTCCCCACTCTGAGAGTCTCCCCAAAATAAAGAGGTTCGACCTAAGTTAAAAGACAGGCTGCCCTGAGCCCAGGAGGGGCTGCTCTCCTCACGGGCATCTTGCTGAAGGATACGCGTTAGAAGCAGTGCAATGCTCACAAACCAGCCAGAAATTCCTCAAGTCATCCCACACATGTCTGGTCAAGGAGCACTTGGCCGTGCCTTTCATTATCCACCAACACTAAGGTTCTGCTTTAGAAGCATTTGGCTTCAGTCTCTTCACCTGTACTTGTCCCCTCAACCCTCAGGGCAGCAGGAATACATGTGAACGTGAGAGAGAGAGAGAATACGGTGTGTATTCATCAGGGTCCTCTGAAGAAACAGAATAGGATGTGTATGTAGAGAGGGGAAGATGTATTTTGAGGAACCGGCTCAGGTAATTACAGAGGCAAGACCAGAATCTGCAGGCTGGGCGGGCAGGCTGGACCCCTAGGGAAGAGCCCATATTGCCGCTCAAGTCCCCAGGCCATCTGCTGCAGGATCCGCTCTTGCTCCCGCTCACGGGAAGTCAGTCTTTTATGCTCTTCAGGCCTCCAGCCGATTGGCAGAGGCCCACTCCCAGTATGCCCGGCAACCTGCTTTACTCAACATCCACCAATTTAAGTGTTCATCTCATCCAAAAAACATCCTCACAGAATCATTATTTGACTAAACATCCAGGCACCACGTCCCGGCCAGGTTGGCAGGTAAAAGTAAGCCTCACAGGGTGCAAGTGGGAAGAAAAAGGAGATTAAATACCCCCTGAGCTCAGATCCGAAAAGCAGGGCATGGCAGAGAGCTGAGACCCTGGGCAAAGCCAGCTTCCTGCCCTCGCACCCCCTTCCCTGACCAGGACTCACCAGCCAACGAGGTGCCCGAGCACCTGTACACCAGCAGACCGCCTTGTCCCGCTCCCTCCCAGGCATCTGTCTGAGGCTGATTCTGGAACGGTTTACTGAGTGCTCACTATGTGCCAGGCACTGTGGCTCCAAGTGTAATCACGGCTCAGGTCTTCTGTATCCTTAAAAATAATTAAAATGGTAATCTTTATGTTGTCCATTTTATCATAATTAAAAAAAAAAAAAAGACGGAGTCCTTGCCATCAAGGGTCTCAAAGTCCGGAGAGAGAGGACAGACAGAAAGCACAGTTTCAGTGTAGGCGTTACCCATGGTGAGAGAAAGCATCCAGAGACCCAGACCCACATCGGTACAGAAACTGCCCCTCCCTTCTGCTCATCCTGTCCTTCCCCTCCACTTTGGGCGGAGCTGCTCTGGACATGATTATCTCCTGGCCACCACCACCAATCGGGCTCCAAGCAGATCCTTCTTACTACCTAAATATGAAAAGCTCACTTCTCCAGTCCTGCAGCTTCGAGGTAGCACTCCACAGACTAATAACTTGGTACCAATGTATTTTTACTGTCCCAATTTTTCTTTATGGAAGAAGCAATAGTATAATAACTTTTTAAAACTCACTACAATCTCACCAGCTGATCATCCCCAATCTCAGCAGTCAAACGCTCAGACCAAAGGTGTGGTGTTGTCCAGGACTCCCGCGTCACTCATAACCTCCTTCCAATTCACCAGGAAATCCTATCAAGTCTACCTTCAAAATATGTCCAGAATCTCCCTATTTTGTTCACCTCCACTGCTGCCTCCCCAACCCATGTCACCATCATCTCCTCCCTATACTACTGGTATTTTAAGTTCTCCCCTTTTCCCCCAACAGTCTATTCTCTACAGAGTGGTCAGAGTCATCCTTTCAAAATGTACGTAAGATCGTGTCATGCCCCTCCGTACAATCTTCCAATGGCTTCCCATTTCCCTCAGGGTAATGATCTGGCCTCCATTTCTACTTGACCTCATCCCCTAGTCTGCTCCGGCAATCATGGCCTCCTTGCTGTTGTAGGTTACACACCATGCCTACTTCTGTCTCAGGGCCTTTGCACTGGCTGTACCCTCTGCCTGATACACTCTTCTCCAGATAGCTACATGGATAACTTCCCTAGCTCCCTCAAGCCCTTGGTCAAACATCATCTTCTACTTAAAAATGCAACACCGTCCAACATTTCTTACCCTGATTATCTTTTTATTTTTCTATACCACGTATTACAGAATCTTTTAACATTCTAACATATTCTAACATGTTATATAATTTACTCCTTTTTTTTGTTTGTTGTTTATGCTCTGTCTCCATCCTAGTAGAATGTTAACTCAAGTAGGGCAGGTATTTTTGTCTGTTCTGCTCACAGATGTACCCCAAGCCCCTGGAATGGTATCTGCCACATACTGGGCGCCCAAGACATAGTTGTCGAGTGAATGATGAGGGCAAAGTGCACCTCCCAAAGCAACACTCCCCAGTCCCAAATGCCCTGCTTCTCTGGGCTCCAAACCAGGGAGGGGGAAGACATGAGGAACTTCCCTCTAAAAACGTCACAAAGCCTTCTTAGACTAGTGCTCCTTCTGTGACAACACATGTCACTACTGTATATTGGAAATTTTTTATCAGGGCAACCTGAACCCAGACAGTGGACAGAATGAGACATGCAAGTAATTCCATCTTGGTTGACATGTGGTGGGGACAAGTTCACGTGCCAAGATGCAACTGAACCATACGACCCTTCAGGCACCAACAACTATTTCCTGACAAAAAAAAAAAAAAAGGCATTATAAATATTACTATCTTTGTCGTAGTCTCAGGCATTTAGTAATAGAAAGTTGTTCTCTTATTTTTCACAGGAACATTGATTAGCTTCCGTCTGGTTTGTTTTTGTTTTTTTTTTTTAAGATTTTATTTATTTATTTGACAGAGAGAGGCACAGCGAGAGAGGGAACACAAGCAGGGGGAGTGGGAGAGGGAGAAGCAGGCTTCCCGCGGAGCAGGGAGCCCGATGCGGGGCTCGATCCCAGGACCCTGGGACCATGACCTGAGCCGAAGGCAGACGCTTAACGACTGAGACCCAGGCACCCCCAAACCTCCGTCTGTTAACAGACATTCTGTTTAAGTGACACATACGGGAGACTGACTGTGGGGCGGGAAGGTCATGTGGCACCACAGGAGTAATAGACACAAATGAAGGTAGTAACATCTCCAGTGGCCCAGGCCCCATGACCCCCACCTCTCTTCTTCTAGTAACTGTGCCCACCTGCCCTTCCCCAGCCACCTGACCCACAGGCTGGGCCACCCAGAGTTCTTCCCTGGGTTGTTTCTAAGTGGGGCTATCAGGGAAGAGCCTCTTTCCTCACAGACTGTTAAACCAGAAGGATATAAAACAAAAGATGCCATTAAAAGAAGAACATAAATGCACTAATGAGTTACTGAGTAAACGAATGAATTTCTGAAGCAATGTAAATACACTGAATTAGAAGAAAGAACATGAATTTTGAAGTCGGGAAAGTCCCAGTTCTGAATCTCTACCTTACCACTTAATATTTTTGAGTCTATGAGAAAGAAATGTAACTCCTCTTGAGTCCTACATCACCTCCTCATAAAATTATTGGGGGGGGGGAACAACAACTAACACAAACCAGCTACATGGGCCCTTCCCCTTAAGTCAGTGTATTATGGAACCCTGAAATCAGACTCATGTTCCCAAAACACAGTGAGCCAATCTCTGAGTCAGCAGGTCTGATCCACAGAAAGCTTTATTACCAGAAGGGCAGCCCAACGGGAAGGCAGGGAATCAGTCCTAAGTCTGCCGTGCCCTGTTGGGCCTAGGAACAGTTTATGTATGATTAGCAAAGTATGCAGTGGTTAGGGCAGGAACCAAATGGGCCTGGAAACTTCTTGAGGAGGTGGTTGAAACTTCTCCAGGTTACATGCCCCTCCACATCCTGGCACCATCCAGGGGTCCTAGTTCCTTACCTGTTAACCTCATGTCTGATATCGGTTCTGCAAGACGGACGTTATCAACCTGCATCCCTCCCCTGGTCCTTGTAATTTACTTCAGAAAAAAGAACAAAAATGGGGCGCCTGAGTGGCTCAGTCAGTTAAGTGTCTGCCTTCAGCTCAGGTCATGATCCCAGGGCCCTGGGATCGAGCCCCGCATCAGGCTCTCTGCTCAGCGGAGAGCCTGCTTCTCCCTCTGCCTGCCACTCTGCCTATCTGTGCTCTCTCTCTATCTCTCTGTCAAATAAATAAATAAAATCTTTAAAAAAAAAAAAAGAACAAAAGGATGAGATTAATAATTCTTGCAAGGTGGCCAAGGAATGTGCCAACGTGCAGCATGTGAACTTACTATGGAGGGAGAAACTAGTACAGGCTCAAGCGAGAAAAACATACCTGGGTGCAAATGGATCAAGAGCAGTGACCCAGAGCCCTGAGAGCTTTCCTGATGTTGAGAATATGGACATTAGAATCTCACTGATTAGCCTTCAACTAAATGAAAAAGTGATGATTTGTAGATTTTTTGAAGTATATGACTGCAAAGATTTTTACCAAAATCACCGCGTTTGAAATAAGTTTTCAGAAATATTTCCTTTTTTTAAGGTAAATAAAGACTTTTTGCAAATTAAGCTAACCTCACAACAGCTTCACTGATTTTACGTGTTGTTGAACACTTGGTTCCACTCAGTATATAGCATCCAAATAAAATATGGCAAGACTTAGTAACTATATACATCACCAATAAAGAAGTAAGTTAGAATTTTGTCATGGGACACCTGGGTGGCTCAGTCGGTTAAGCGTCTGCCTTCGGCTCAGGTCATGATCTCAGGGTCCTGGGGTCGAGCCCCACATGGGGCTCCCTGCTTCTCCCTCTGACCCTCCCCCTGCTCGTGCTCTCTCGCTCACTCTCTCTCAAATAAATAAAATCTTTAAAAAAATTCCTGTCAAATAAGAATACTATGAAATTTTTTTTAAATTCTGTTCCTTTTGATCTATCAGCTATTGGGTGCTACCGGAGATCTTAAGGTCCCTAATTTGGTCTCCTGACCCTGTAGTTTTGGTCTTGAAGCAACAGGACTGGAGGTTTGGCCCATCCTCCTAGGTCTCCATCAAAGCATTTCTATGTTAGTACTGGCTCGAGAAGCTTGAAAAATTAAACTGGTGAGGAGAGGCAGAGCAGATGCCTTTCAACCCTACTTCAGCTACCTGTGCTTCAGGATGAGAGCGGTCTTACTTGTGTCGAGCAGAGGGTGGGACCCGGCTCCTTGTGAATATACTCATTCCTACTTCTCGAACTCACTTTGACCGAAGGGAGAAAATTGGCTTTGCAGGTTGGCAAGATTTTGAAACTGATTTGATCACCCATGGCGGGCAAAAAGTCTTTCTCTTAATAAATCTGTTTCCATTGTGGTGTTCTTTTTAAACTGAAACTTGGTCCTCCTCTGTAGCAGTTTTCTAAAGGCTCAAAGAAATGATCAACCCGCTTCAGATGAGGTTGCACTATACGTTATTTTTTTTAACAGCAACACTCTTGGCTCTTGGGGCCAGAGATGACTTTGTCGTGGGGCACTGTGACAACAAAAAAATATCTCTAAACATTGCCCGATGTCCTCCGCGAGAGGAGGGAGCAAAATCCCCTCCAGCTGAGAACCACTGACCTATACAGATATTTTCATTCATTCCTTGGAAGAGCAAGACAAGGTTGAGGATTAGAAGCAGAGAGATATGGTTGTGGTTGGGATCTAAGTTAGAGACTGATGGAAGATAGAGTAAAGCCATTGATGAAAATAAATCAGTAATACAATTTTGGATATTCACCTAAGGAATTTGGATTTTGTTTTTTAGGCAACAGAGTATCATGAAAGGATTTTTAGAAAGAGAGTGGTATCATCGGATTTTTGTGTAAAGAACATTTTCTTGATCTTAGAATGAGAGAGGATTGAAACGACAATGGCTATCACAAAACTCTGACATGGTAACCATGTGAAATCCAGCCTCGGAGGTGGAAAGGAAGTGACAGCCCCGCCTGCTGATGGAGCTGACAGGGAGGCTCTCAGGACGCGTCATGCCCACCTCTTCTGTATGCTTTGAGTAGTTCTTTGGTTTCCATATCAACATCACCATGTGTGGCTTCCTTTGCAGGTTACCTTTTCAGGGTATTTTCACTTTATATATCCTGAGTTTGTTTGGTTTTTAGTCTTATTTGCCACCGGCTCTAGCACACACCACACCTTTCTTTGCCTGTTTCCTCTTCACACGGGTTTACGCGTTCAAAGGAACATCAGGGAATCTGATCCGCCAGCTCCAGGGCAGACCTAGCAGGGGAGCTTAGCCCCATTTGCACGAGTATCTTTTAAGTCTCCCAGAAAAATAATAGAACAAATTTAGGGTCTGGTGGTTAGATGCCATGCATTCGGAATTAATATTTTCTCAAAGAGAAGGGGGCAGAGTCAGCAGCCTAGGTCCACCTCTCCATAGCTTGTTCCCGGTGGGCAGGAAATTCATCCAAACAGAAGAATAATCTATAGTGTAGAGCACTACCTGAGACACTGGGTGATTATGTGATAGATAAATCTACCTGTTGGCTCTTCTCTCACTCCACTTCTCTCTCGTTCCTTTTGATATTATCAACAGAACAAAGGTTTTGTTATATACTTGAAAAAAAATTTGTTCCTTTTGAAGCTTCATTACTTCATAAATTTTAGGACAATAGATGCAAACAGGGGGAAAAATTACACCATTTTGCTTTTGTTATTTATTTTCATGAACATTTAAATGGAAAGCTCATCAGATATCCAATACAGAAAAGAAAGAGGATCGGAAGAAATAACACAAATCTCCATCAACTAAAAGTTTGGTTAGTGGCACCTGGGAGGCTCAGTCAGTTAAACGTCTGCCTTCAACTCAGGTCATGATCCCAGGGCCCTGGATCAAGCCCCACATCGGGCTCCCTGCTTCTCCCTCTCCCTCTGCTCCCCAAACCATGTTCATGCTCTCTCTCACTCTGTCTCTCTCTCTCTCTCAAATAAATAAATATTTTTTAAAATAAATAAAAGTTTGATTAAATAATTTACAATAAATCCATAAAACGGAACACTAGGCAGTAGGTAAAGAGATTACATGGATCTAATTTGATTGGCAAGGCAATGTGTTTCCAGTGCAGGGGGCAAAGTAGCATATGACATGGGGCTATGAGCAAACGCCAAAAAAGATTTCTTGAGACGTTTTTGGTGCAAAAAGGTGGTTTTATCATAGCACGGGGACAGGACCCGTGGGCAGGAAGAGGTGCACTTTTGCTGTGTGAAGCTGGTGGTTATATGCTTCATGCTCAAGGGGGAGGGGACATGCAGGGAGTATTAGATCATAGATGTCTTCTTCGAGTTTCTACTTGTAAAACTACTTTCGCAAGATTTCTCTGGAGTTTATCATTCAGCTGCGTATTAGCTATCAGTGAGATGTACAGACAGTCATGAGACCCTTTAAGAATGTAGCAACCAGCAATATTTGATCCTTATCAGAACGATGCAGGCTATAGGTCAGCTTTCTGGGCTAAAGATGAACATTTTTCTGCCTCTGTCCCTCATCAATATATGTAATACTCACTCACGTAAAATTATAGATGTTTCTCTGCTTCATAACCTCCAGTACTTCCTCTCCCTTAATCCTCAAAACCCCTTATTGTTATTCCCTAGTTAATATTTGATGTCCCTGCCAGACCATAAGCTCCATGAGAGCAGAACCCCATCTTTTAGCCCTGGCACCGAGACCAGTGTCTGGGATGTGATGAATGCCTTGAGCTAAGGAACTGAGCTTGTTCTCCATGATCCCTGCTTCCTTTCCAAACTGCTGACGAACGGTCCATCTGTCCTAGAATTTTGCCTAGGATCATCATCAGGCCTGTACGATTTACCACTTTCTAGTTTGTGATTCTTTGCATTCTTACTCATTTTGGTCCTCAGTTTGCATTTTATTTCTCCCCCGTTAGATTGTTAGCCCTTCGGAGCCAGGGACTGGCTTCTGTTTTGTGCTTCCTGCAATGCCCAGGAAAATGTTCTGCTCAAAGTGAGGCCTTTTGAGTGACTGAATGATTGGACAAGTCTAACCTCCTAAGAGAGCAAATTAAGAATTGGAGTCACTATAATTTAATCACAGCCATAACCTCTCCCTTCCATGGGCCAGGCACTGTGGTTGGAGCTGTAGGTCAATCACTTCTTTTATTCAGCACAACAATCCTCTGAGGGAAATACCCATTTTACAGATGAGGCACCTGCGGCTTCAAGTCTCAGAGACTCACTCTTGGTCACGCCACAGGAAGAAAAGGCATCCAGATTGGAGCCAGTTATGGGGCGCCCAGGTGGCTCAGTCGTTAAGCGTCTGCCTTCAGCTCAGGTCATGATCCCAGGGTCCTGGGATGGAGCCCCACATCGGGCTCCCTGCTCCGCGGGAGGCCTGCTTCTCCCTCTCCCACTCCCCCTGCTTGTGTTCCCTCCCTCGCTGTGTCTCTCTCTGTCAAATAAATAAATAAAATCTTTAAAAAAAAGAAAAAAGAAAAAAGACTTCTTAAAAAAAAAAAAAGACTGGAGCCAATTTTTCCAACTCCAAGATCCATGCTCTTACTCACCTGTGGCCATCCCCTCCCATTCCCTCCAGACAGACAAGAGTTCTTCCCTCAAGAAACAAACCAGGCACAGATGTATCACGTCCATCATAGGGGCAATATGATGAATCAGAAGGAGCCCTGGAAGGACAACTCAGTTAATCTCCCAAATGATTCCTGTTTGTGTAGACAGCGACCATGGCGGCTACTCGACAAGATAGCTTTCTGACACCGCTGCCCTTGGTTCCTCGACAAAAGCAGAGAAGAGAAGAAACAGCCGTAAGCTCTGATCCGAAGCCTGAGAACAGCGTCTTCAAGCCACCCGGGGCCGGAAGCCTTTGGATAATGTCCTCCCCATCCTGTTCGGCTTTTTTTGAGTAAGTAAACTACACAGAGGGAAGCATTGTTGAGTATTTCCTAGAGAGACTCTTTCTCTTGCAGAGGGAGGCCCATAGAACAAGTAAAGAGAAGACGCTAACGGGAGAGAAGATTTGAGGGGATTAAAAGGATAGTGAGGGCGCGGTTCTCCACAATCTGACTCCAAGGACAGAGGAATGATGTTTGGCTGTCATTGCAAGAAGCTTCTGGTTGATAAATACTGTCTGGAATTTCCTTGCTGATTTCTCACCCTCACACCGCAGGCCCCGATCCCTGTGGTCCACTATGCAAATGCAAATTACCTGAATCAGGCTGCGGGTGACTCACCGACCCCCCTTTAAAGCAACCTTGGGTCCGGGGCAGAGACTGTGCAGGGTGGAAGTCATGGCTCGCAGACTCTGCTTCTCCTACTTGCTGTTGGTCTGCTGGGTGGTGGTAACTGTGGCAGAAGGTAAGGGTTTTGTGTTTATGATCCTGTGGGTCCCTAATTAATAAGTTGTGTGAAAAGACAAGATTTGGCTCCGTGACTATATCCATATCCATAAATTGGAAATCATTTTGTCAGCTTCCATTAGCTTGTGTGATTAAAGGAGAAAGAAGCTAAAATTTATCATCTGAAGACCTTGATCCTACTCTCAGCCCTAACTATGTGGCGTTAGACGTACTAAACCTTTCTGGTATCAGTCCCCTTGTATGTGAAGTGACGGATAAGGATAATCATTATGGGGGTTATGAGGACCAAATGAGCTGTCATGCCAGAAAAGCTCTTCAAGCTTAAAACACTATACTAGTTATTACTGTTGTAGAGGTAACAATTTCCACCCTGAATTACAGCAACATCCTTCGTGTTATCCCCAGCAGCACAGTAATTTGCATATGGTGGCTGTTCAGTCTCTGTTTGTTAAGTGATTTAATTAATCGCAACTAGTCAGCTGAATCTTGGTGCTACTAAAGTGAGCATAGATTTCTTTCTCTAAGATTATATTAGATTCTATCTCTTCACTGCTCCTATTCTCTTTCCTTTCCCCCATGACGAAAATTCCCAGGTGTCCTGAACTTTAAAATTGGTCTGCAAACCCCTGGGGGAAGGAGAGAAAAGGCTAGGGAGGAGAGGATAAGGAGGAAGGAGGGGGAAAAATGCTGGGGGACCTGGGTCTAATGTTGTTTCACAGCTCACCTTAGTTCCAGAACTAGATACTGTTCAGGGAGGCGAGACCCAGGATCAACCCAAGTCCCTGAGGGCTCTGCAGGGGCTCAGCCACACCCTGCTCATCCCCCAACACGTTCTTTGCTCTCCTCCCCCAAGGCTGGGGGTGAGACCACCAGAGATCACCTTGCCCAACCTCTGCCCGAACTCTGGCGATCAGAGGGCGATCACACCGCCCTGCTCCCAAGACCAGACCCCCAAGCACCACCTGCGGAATGTGACATCTAAAAGAGGCTTCGTAAAATAGCACTAGCCACCTGACATCTTTCCAGAAAGTGAAGCACTCTTCAGGAACCTTTGTAAATATACAGCTGAACAAGTTCTAATGGGATTATAGGTTTGTTCACATCTAAAAAGCACCAATTAAAAGGTGAGATTTGACTTCTGGATTTGGCTCATGCTTCCCCACCGTCCGGCAGACTGGCATGGGAATCCTTCAAATGTAGCTTCGCTCTACCCAAGCAGCCTCGGTGCCAGTTCGCCGCTCGCTTACCCGGGCTGCGGCGCCGCCCCGTCGGGCCGTGTGCGGGTGTCCAGACTCGCCCTGTCGTCCTCTCCCTCCTCCACGGCGGCTGTGGCCGCTCCCTCTTGCCGCTCTCACCTGTTCATTGCAATTCGGCTTCGTGTGCTGGCGTTTAAACGTCACCATGGTGTTGCCCTCGCAAAGACTTTCTTAAGACACATAAATGAAAACTTGCAATCTCTCTCCCTCTCTCTGTGACATCTGGGAATTCTTACAGCCGTTTGTACATCACCCGTGACCCGTACCGCATTCTGCTCTGTATCACAGACCCGTGTATCCGCGCGTCTGCGCGCCTCTCGAGTGCCGCCCTGGGTCTTACCATCTCTGCATTTGCCATAGCACCTAGCACAGTAGCCTGCGCGCTGGAGAAATGAGATGTGAGCACGGAATTGAAATAGGACTTGGTGACACTTTCTGGGCTCCAGATTCTTTCTCTGTAGAATTAGAGATTTGACCAAAATAGCCAATCATTCTGTGAGTCTACAAAATGAACTCAGTTACAGTTATTGTGAGTAAATTCATCATAGGACCTATATTCCTTTCTGGTTCAACTCTGAAAGCCCATTAGAATTTTTCTATGATTCCATGAGCCATATAAAGGAAGAACTGCATACTCGAACATCATGTATAAAGATTACTTCTCTTAAAAATCAGTACTGTTCATTATAAACCATTTATTGTCTGCCCAAATAACCACAGACTACAGGTAATTGTGTTTTTTTTTAAAGAAAAGGAACTTCTCATCCTTACTTAAAAAAAAAAAAGTATTAGCTATTGGTATGCTATGCATTTCATGTCTAGACTATAATAAACCCACTTAAAATTGATTTCCAAACTTCAAGCAATATTTTGGCTTGATTTTTTATTACACTCTAAGTTTAAATGTAAGTTATTATTGAAAATTTTCTGGGACTGGAATTAAGTACTCACTGAGCTTCACAAAAATCTACAGAGAGGAACCCTCAACATCTGCCTGCCCATTCATTCAATTTCTTGACTATGTCCTGAGCACCACTCTAAGCCAGGGACCGCTGTGGGTGCTAGGGACAGAGCCGTGACCAACAGGATCAACAGTCTCTGCTCTCATGCAGGTCCTGTTCTAATAACATCTGTAGGCTTTAGTCCTATCAGTAGTGTACAGATTTTATATATAAAGTGTAACAAGATGGGCCCAAGAAAATGGGGCTTGTATTGATAGAATCTTTCCATAACATTCAAGATGAATAATAACACTAGGAAACACCTACTAAATGCATACCGTGAGTCAGACATGTTCTGAGCACTTTACATATCTTATTTCAGATAACACAAAAAGCCAATGAGATAGGTAGTATTATTTTCTTCATTTTATAAATAAGGATAAGGAAACTCAGAAAAGTTGAGGAACCTGTCAATGGTCACAGTTACTAAACGGCAGAGCTCAGGGAACCCAGTTCTAGAGTCCATGCTTTTAAACACTATGCTCTTCTGCCGCTCAAAGTGTTTTCAATCTGCGTGGAAATATTTGACCTACTTTGGTCTGATCAAGGTCGCAGAAGTGTTCTCATCTTTGGCCTTCCGTGCCTTTGGTGGCATGTCAGTATGCTACATACTGAAAAACATTTATTTATAATGATCAGATTATCCCTGAGAGGTGGAAAGATGGTAACTTTTGCAATTACAGAAACAGAGATTTCTCTCAATCAGTTCAATTCCGCTGCAGGCCCTAGAGATGAGGAGACAGCGGTCTACAGGATGGTCATGTGGATGTTTCAGTGGAGGAGGAATATAACCACGAATAGTAATGACATGACTGATGAGTATTCCAAAAGTGGACCCCCAGGGTGGTATGGAAATATACTGCCAAGGGCCTTAAGCCAGCCTCAGGGTAGGAAAGGCTCCCTGAGGAAATGAGGCATGAAATCTGTGTAGGAGTTAGCCAGGCAAAAAAGACAGGAAATGGTCCTTAGGCTTCTGGAACCAACTTGGTAAAAGCTCAGGACCATTGATGACTTTGCCAAAGTAGTTTTTGTGGAGTAGAGAAAGCACAGTCAGATTCCAGTAGATTAAATGTGGGGGGGAGGCGTGAGAATCGAGCTGGAACTGTGTAGACTTCTCTCTGGAGAGACATAGGAACCAAGGAAGTTCATTAGCAGATCACTGAAGTTTTCTTTCTGAAATATGAAGCTAGGTAGTCTACTTAGAAAGGTAGAGAGACTTCTGAAGAGAATTCTTCAAATGAATGAAGAAGAATGAGAATTTTGAAGAGGCTTTGAGGAGAATGTCAAAGGTTTAGAAGACAGCGGGACTGGAGAACAAGGAGAAACAAAGAATGGATGAGCAGTGTCAACTCAGCCAGAGTTGGAGACCATGAATGGCATCAACCTCCTTACCCAAATGTGTGGCCTTACCCTGTGACAGTTTCCCAAATCAATCCCTGTGGTTCCCACATTTTACAACACTTGTGCTGGCCAATCAGTGACCTGAAATAGTCATCATGTGTCTAGTTCACCGGAAGAATGTAGTTTTATGTGGTCCTGCCCACATTCTTGGGTTGGTTACTGGGACAAGCTTGTATCTTGATCTGGAGACCTTGGAAATTCCCAGAAGAGAGCGCTGAACACTGCAGGACATCCCAGAATTAGAGAAAAGCTGCCTAGCAGGTTCTAACACCCCGTAGTCAGTAGGAGGATTTGGTGAGTAGCCTCAGGTTTAAGAAATGAGATGAGCACAAGGGGTGGGTAGTTGGTTTGTTTTTAACATCTGGAATACAGCCTGAGTAGCAGAGCTCAGGCCTAGCTAAGTCTGATCTGATAACAAAAATGTCAAGATGGAGCTTAAGAATAAAGCTAGCTTCTCCGCTAAGGACTGGATTCTCATCTTACAGAAAGTTTTCATGTTACAAAGGTTCAGAACTGATCTGTGTAGGAGTAAAGAATGAGTGATGTGGGATTTAATCATCTTCTGTGGTTTGAAACGTCTTAATCTAGTTTTAATCATAGGATTTCAATACTCAGTAGCCTGGGTGGGTATGGAAGAAAGGGTCAGTATTTCATTCAGAGTAGACACCCATTCAACTAACTTAAGAAAAGAGTAGAGTAGAGCTGGAGGTAGAATGATTACTAAAAGGATATCTCCATGAACCTTGAGCACATCCAGGCTTCAGAGGGATCAGCCCTGGAAAGTCAAGAACCAATGTTTCTCTCATCACCACTCTGTTACCACATAGTCTCTTGTCTCTCTTTTTCGGGCCTTCCCATGTTATAGCTTCTTTGGAAAGACTGGCTTCTCTACTTACTCAGCATTCAACTAGCCAAAACCTAATACTCCAGTCCCTGCCCTGCACTTTCTACTAACATCTTCTACCAACTGAGTCTCTTTGTTGAAATTCTCAAATGAGAATCTGATTGGTACTGGTCAGCCAATGAATGAGCTGAGTGTCTATCAGCAGGCCAATCAGCCATAGCCAAGGATATGTAGGACCGACCTTTCCAGAGGTTGTGGGTAAAACAGAATCTCCAGAAGGAGCTATGAACACAAGCAGGCAATAGGCATATCCTATACAACCAAGAAATCTGGATTAGGTTGTTCCAAAATTAAAGGGAACCTAGCTCTTTTGAAGCACTTCAGTACTCTCAGCTTCCTGTAGGAGTTTGTTTTTTCATCGTTCACACTCAGCAGCCCATTCCAGGCCTGTATTGTAAGCCTCCAAGAAAGTGAAGGAATAAGTTTCTGAAGGAAGCTTACTATTTCACAGCCAAGTCAATTGCATGATATAGAGAAGGGTCTTCTCTCTAGAGAAGACCTTGAGACCTTGACACTTGAGCTTGATCCAAATTTCTTCTCAGAAACAAATTTCATCCTGGTTCTCAGTGCTTGTTCCCCTTCCTCTTTAGGGAATGATTTCACTGCTAGGTCAAGTGAAGCGCACCTCTGGGATTAACAGCCCTCAGGAAGGGCAGTTATTTTTATTTTCTTAACATTAACTCTTTTTCTCTACTGAATTTTCTTTATTCAGTTATAATTTATGAACAATAACATAGACAAATCTTAAAGGTACAGACTGATCACATTTTACATATACACGTATATGTATGTTATATACATACACGTGTGTAAATATAAATGTGTGTGTGTGCATGTGAGTGTGTGTGTGTGTGTGTACCTCCATATCCATGTGACAACCCTCTGGATCAAGATCTAAAGAATTCTACTTTTTCCACAAAATAAAACCTACCCTAACTGTAAATTAGTTACTTTTTTTGCAATTTTTTTAACCGTAGATCAGTTTTTTCCTTGAACTTACGTAAGTGGGATCTTACAGTCTGTACTCTTCTGTGTCTAACTCCCTTTGCTCAGCGGAACACCCATGGGATGCCCCCGTGTTGTTGTAGTATCTCTTTCTTCTCGTGGCTTCCTTTTCATTGTGTATACAGTTTGGTTAACCATTCTCCTACTGATGGACACTTGCCCTGTTTCCAAGTTTAAGCTAATATGAATCGGGCTGCTATGAACATTCCTGAAGTAGTCTTTTGTAGATATATGCACCCGTTTCTCTTGGATTCATTCCCCAGTGTGGGACTGCTGGGTCATGAGGTGTGTCATGTTTCATTCTGTTGGACCTTGGCGGTTTTTTCAAACACACTTTGAGACTTCTCTAGTTCTCTCTCCTAGTCTTTCTGCCCTGCTACCACCTAAAGGATTTCCCTTCTGCTTCTGTGATCAGGCCTGTTTCCTGACTTGCACGTTTCTCTCCGCAGGACAAAAAGAGGGAGCCACCCCTCCTGGAGGCTCACAAGATAATGGAGGTCCTACAGACTGCCAGATCTTTACGCTCAGCCCTCCACCCCCCAGGAGGAATCCGGTGACAAGGATCCAGCTCGTCACAAGGACACCCAAGTGTCCCTTTCATTTTTTTCCATGGCAAGGGCCTAGAGTTCACTTTAGGTTTCCACACAGACCTTTCCTTCCTCAGAAGTGCAACCACCGGTTTCTGTTTCGTCCATTTTTTTGGCCACACGGTCACCTTACTCCTCATTATAAATATTTTCCCAGGGGAAGACTCTGGAGAGGAAGCTCATCTGAGGAAAGCAGATAGAAAAGAGAAGCCCCAAATATGCTGAAGCAAAAGCAGCCAGTGCCTCAGAGAAGACTATAAACAGATTTCTGCTTTCTTCTTCCAAACTAAAACAACTGGACTTGAAGTACCTTAAACACCACAGACTAGAAATTGTTCTTCTTGTCAGCAGGGAAGATATCGGTTTAGAGGTTATTCAGGTTTGCAAAATGGGAGCAATAACTGCATTACCCTTATCCCCAACTTTTTAAGATCACAGGATATTGATGCAAATAAATCCTAAAATGGGTAGTTCCAAGAATTCCTCTACATACTGAGATGCCAGAAGAATCAGCTCTGTCTTCTAAATTCAAGTGAAAAGCATTTAAATAAATTGATATAAACCAATGAAGACAATAATGACACCCTTTTTACTCACTGGAAAACTTACAGAGCAGGGTGCATTTACAAAGTAAACTTTAAAGGAAATTGTAGAAAACTGATAGTTTTATTCTCTATTTGGCAATGGTGTAGCTGGTGGTTATTCATTTACTGTTTCACTGAGGTGTAACTGACATTATATTATATTAGTTTCAGATGTGCAATGTGATGATTCCACATTTGTATATATTGCAAAATAATCACCGCAATAAGTCCAGTTAGCAACCATTACCATACATAGTTACAATTTTTTTTCTTGTGAGAACTTTCTAGATCCACTCAGTTTTCTTTTTTTTTTAAGATTTTATTTTATTTTTTGAGAGAGAGAGACAGCGAGAGAGGGAACACAGTGGGCGGAGTGGGAGAGGGAGAAGCAGGCCTCCGCGGAGCAGGGAGCCCAATGTGGGACTCGATCCCAGGACCCTGGGATCATGACCTGAGCCAAGGCAGACGCTTAATGACTGAGCCACCCAGGTGCCCCTCTACTCAGTTTTCTAACAACAACAACAAAAGAATTATAAACATTAAAGCAAAACAAACTTACAGGGAGTCTGAGAGAATACCTTGAAGATATCATAAACCAAACTACCTACCTTAAAAAAACTATTTTTAACTGTAATATCTAAAGTTACCTTAATGGTGACTTTTTAAGCAACCCCCTCCTCTCTCACTGTTTCTCCCATTATCATCGTATGGATACTAGCTTAGATTACATAGTTCCCCTAAAACTTTCGACACGGGTCTAGGCCCAACAGTCTGATTAAAAGTTTACATGGATGTTCTGGTAACTCTAGAGCTCCACAGACGTGAGTTCACTCAGCTATAGGAACCCGAGGGTGCAACAGAAAGAATAAATCCCACTGACTGCATTTGTTGGCTATCACTGTAGCCATTCCGTAAAATGCTGCCTCCTGCTTGTGCCGCTCCCCTTGCCTGTAACACAGAAACGGGGCTTTTGCGTATGGGGGTCAGTGGTTACACCTGTCCCTCCCAGGTGCAAAAGTTGCTGCGGTGCAGGTACTTCGACAAAGGGAAAAAGGGGACACAAAGGCGTGAGGGCGCTGGGAGTGTTGCCTGGGGAATGGAGGGACCAAGAACACCATGCTGTTCTGCTTTATGAAAAGATAAAAAGGAAGAAAATAAATTATTTCCTTCACTCACTTCATAGCAAACTTGCTTATAAGGACAGATATTTGCTGCAAAATTACAAGCTTAAATAAAACCTGTATTTGAAATCCTCGCTAAAAAACTCGTATTTTGTAATGTATTTGCTCTCTCATTTGCTTTCTTTCTGAGTAGTGGGGCATAACCAGAAAAGGACCAATCTAGGGGCGCCTGGGTGGCTCAGTCGGTTGAGCATCCAACTCTTGATTTCGGCTCAGGTCATGATTTCGGGGTTGTGGGACTGAGCCCCAGGTCAGGCTCCACACTCAGCATGGAGTCTGCTTAAGATTCTTTCCCTCAAAAAAAAAAAAAAGATTCTTTCCCTCTCCCTCTGCCCCTCCCCCCACTCATGCAGGTGTGCTCGTTCTCTCAAATAAATAAAATCTTTAAAAAAGAAAGAAAGAGAGGGAGGGAGGGGGGAGAGAGAGAAAGAAGGAAGGAAGGAAGGATGAAAAGGGCCAACCTTGGGCAAACTTGAAGACAGGGAAAGGTTCGTGTTTGAATCTCACCTCCCTTTCTGGACCCCCTCTATTCCAGCATGCTCCCCGCCTCCACCGCTCGCTGCTCACCTAGGTACTCCATGTGCTCACAGGGCCACCAGCTGCCCAAACGAATTTGCTTGGATGGAGCTTTCTCTCCCCAGACATTAGAACTTCTGCAATCCAAGACTCAACTGCTCTGAAATCTAGTCCATGAAGACCTCACTGGTTGATAATATAAACCTCAGGAAACCAAGACAAACTGAAGCTTAGCAGCTTCAGTCCTTCACTCACTGCATCTGTTATAGAAAGCAGGCTGCTCCTGTAGGGTTTTGTAACAAGGACTGTTTTCAAAATAAGTCTGGGTATAATTGCATCATTCCTCACCCTTGAACATGCATAGAGTTGCCTATATGAGAAGTAGCCTACACCTGTAATTAAAAACACATGCCTCATGACTTTAAAAAAATGCATCCTTTTGCCTAATAAGTTGTTCTTTAAAAATACAGTGATGGGGCGCCTGGGTGGCTCAGTTGGTTAAGCGTCTGCCTTCAGCTCAGGTCATGATCCCAGGGTCCTGGAATAGAGTCCCTGCTTCAGGCTCCCTGCTCAGTAGGGAGTCTGCTTCTCCCACCCCCACTGACCCTCCCCCCATGCTCTTTCTCTCAAATAAATAAAAAAATCTTAAAAAAAAAAATTATAGTGATGCCGGGGCATGGGCTCTGCCCTCCACAGGGAGTATGCTTAGGATTTTCTCTTCCTCTCCCTCTGCCCCTCCTCCCACTCCCCCACTCCTTCCCCACCCCCCAATAAATAAATAAATCTTTAAAAAAAATAGTGATGCCTAGCAGGTGTATTGACTCGGGGAGAATACTCTTCATCACTAATACTTCAAAGTGAATTTATTTATCAGATATGTTCCTCTTAGGGGCGCCTGGGTGGCTCAGTCGGTTAAGCGTCTGCCTTTGGCTCAGGTCATGATCCCGGAGTCCTGGGATCGAGTCCCACTTTGGGCTCCCTGTTCAGCGGGGAGCCTGCTTCCCCACCCCCTCTGCTGCTCCCCTTGCTCGTGCTTGCTTGCTCTCTCTGTCAAATAAATAAATAAAACCTTTAAAAAATATATATGTTCCTCTTAGTATGTAGGTGGTATTTGCTGCTTTTGAAGCAGTGGAAGGGTGTGATAACTCTTGCATGCATCTTTGCTTTGTGGTGTGAACAGCTATGCAAGTCTAAAGTTCCAATTATGCTAAAGAGGCATAACCTGAACCTAATCATCAGACAAACCCAGACTGAGGAACATTTACAAAACACCTGCTGTGTAATTGTTAAAAATGTAGATGTCATGGTAGACAAAGTTTAAAGGAGATTAAAGAGATATGAGGGGCACCTGGCTGGCCCAGTTGGAAGAGCATGTGACTCTGGATCTCAAGGTAGTGAGTTCAAGCCACATGTTGGGTGTAGAGGTTACTTACTTAAAATAAATAAACAAACAAACAAGATTAAAGAGACAAGATAATTAAATGAAACATGTGGTCCTAGAAGTGGGAAGGAGAGGAGAGATTGCCAGAAAAGAAATTATTGGGACAACTGGCACAATTTTAATGTGGACCATGTGTTAGGTAATAGCCTATGTCAGTGTTAAATTTTCTGAATTTGACAATTATGTAAGAGAACATTCTTACATAAAAATATGAAGTATTTGAAGGTAAAGGAGTATGATTTCTGCAACTAAATCTCAAATTATTCAGGAGGCAGCCAAACCAGGAAAGGAAGAACACGCAGGCTGCATGGTGTTCCCTACTGAATGATTCGTTTGTGGCACATTGAAACGCTGGGGTTTGCTAAGCTCCTGATTAAAAATGAAAAATTTTCTGCTCTCTTTCAGAGAGCTGACTTATTTTATAAATGTTACCTTATGGCATCCAGAAACTCACTCGAGGAGGCGTGTTAGTTTGCCGGCACCGCTATCACGAAATGCCACCGCCTGGGAGGCTTAAGCAACGTGAATTTACTTTCTCACAGTTCTGGAGGCTGGAAGTCCGGAATCAAGGTGTCAAGAGGATAGGCTTCCTCTGAGGCCTCTCTCCTCGGCTTGCAGACGGCTGCCCTCTGCTGTCTCTTCACATGGTCTTTCCTCTGGGCATGTGTGCCTCGTGTCTTTCCCGTGTATGCAAATTCTCTCTCATTTTTTTTTTTTAAGATTTTATTTGTCAGAGAGAGAACATAAGCAGGGAAAGTGGCAGAAGCAGAGGGAGAAGCAGACTCCCCGCCAAGCGGGGAGCCCAATGTGGGGCTCGATCCCAGGACCCTGGGATCATGACCTGAGCCGAAGGCAGACGCTTAACCGACTGAGCCACCCAGGTGTCCCCAAATTTTCTCTTCTTAATAAGGATACCAATCAGATTGGATTGGGGCCCACTCTAAAGTCCTCATTTTAACTTAAATCACCTCTCTAAAGGCCCTATCTCCAAACAGAGTCACAGTCTGAGGTACTGGGGGTTAGCACTTCAACATATGAATGTCAGGGGATAAATTCAGCCCCTACAGGAAGTATCCAATTTTGATAACAGTTAACTACTAACCTCCCAGAACAGCTGCATGATCTAGAGAAAGCTGGCTTTGATTCTAAAGAAAAGGGTATTACAATGCTCAAGCACTTTTAGACATAAAGAAAAAAAGAGAGAGAGAGAGAGAATCAGCACTTTCCTGTTTTAAGCACAGAGCATATATTTGACTTATTTTTATGATAAAATGTAAGTAAATATCAGGTTCCTACTAGAACCTCCAACCTTGTTCTAAACAGCAGAGAGACGAAGGAACCCAGGACGGGAGGTCCGTTGCAAGAGGAGACACAGCTGAAGCAATGTACTGGGGCCGTCAGTTGTATAGACCTCAGCAAGTCCTAGGGTCAGCCAAGTAAATCCGCCGAGTCATCGTGAAAGAGCTCTAAACTGGAAACACAAAGTCCATCCACAGTAGAATGGCTGGATAAATTGTTATTGTATCGTATACCGCACAGCAAGGCAAAACCATGGATTACGGCTTCACACAACAACATAAATGAATCTCACAAGTTCATGTTGAGTGAAAGAAGTCAAAGGTAAGAGGGAGCCTGCTGGGAGCTGGAAATATTCCAGGTCTGTACATTTATGAAGATTTATCAAGCTCTGTGCTTAAGGTTTATGTATCTTACTATATGTAAGTTATCAATTAAAAATCTTTAGTGCTGTAGTGTAAAGGAAATCTGTAAATATATGCTAATTATAATTGTAGATTTATCAAATAAGCACGCAAATATTCTATTGACTGGTAGTTGGCAAGGTTATATAAAATAATACTTAACTGGGGCGCCTGGGTGGCTCAGTCGTTAAGCGTCTGCCTTCCGCTCAGGTCATGATCCCAGAGTCCTGGGATCGAGTCCCACATCAGGCTCCCTGCTCAGCAGGAGGCCTGCTTCTACCTCTCCCACTCCCCCTGCTTGTGTTCCTGCTCTTGCTGTCTCTCTCTCTCTGTCAAATAAAAAAAAAAAAAAAATCTTTAAAAAAAAAAAATAATAATAATACTTAACTGATAAGTCAGACAAAGAAAGACAAATACGGGGGCGCCTGGGTGGCTCAGTCGGTTAAGCGTCTGCCTTCGGCTCAGGTCATGATCCCAGGGTCCTGGAATCGAATCCCACATCGCGCTCCCTGCTCAGTGGGGAGCCTGCTTCTCCCTCTCCCTCTGCTGCTCCCCCTACTTGTGCTCTTTCTCTCTCTCTGTCAAATACATAAATAAAAATCTTCAAAAAAAAGACAAATACTGTATAATATCACTTATATGTGGAATCTAAAAAAGCTAAACTCTGAGACACGGAGAGTAGAGTGGTGGTTACCAGGGGCTGAGGGTAACCTGGGAAATGGGGAAATACTGGTCAAACTTACAGTCATAAGATTAACACGTTCTGAGCATCTAACATGAAGTATGGTGTTTATAGTTAATAATACTGTATTATAGACTTGAAAGTCGCTAAGAGAGTAGATCTTAAATAATCTCACCACGAAAACAGAACTGGTAATTATGTGACAGGTTGGAGATGTTAACAAACACGACAGTGGTAATCATACCGCAATATGTAAGTATGTCAAATCACCATGTTGTACACCTTAAACTTACACAGTGATACATGTCAATTGTTTCTCAATAAATTGGGGGGAGCAATATTTCACTGGAACATCAGCTCATAACAGTAAGCAGAAGACTGCATAGTATGTACCAATAAGCGTTTGTCTTTCCCAGCTAAGGCAAATTTAAACCAGAGTAGTTTGAATAGCCTCAAATATAACCCTATACTTCATACAGTTGGTGAGCCAAAGAACGACACAAAGAGATTAATACACATTCCAAACAGAAAATCTCTCTCACAATTTCAACATTGGAAATGTGCGATAAGTGGGGCGCCTGGGTGGCTCAGTCGTTAAGCGTCTGCTTTCGGCTCAGGTTGTGATCCCAGGGTCCTGGGATCGAGCCCCGCATCTGGCTCCCTGCTGGGCGGGAAGGCTGCTTCTCCCTCTCCCACTCCCCCTGCTTGTGTTCTCACTCTTGCTGTCTCTCTCCATCAAATAAATAAAAATCTAAAAAAAAAGGAAATGTACGATAAGCATTATTACTACGACAGTAGCAGTTCAATGATTTGTACGGAAGGAACCATAACAAGTGTTAGATCTGAAACCCCCGACACAGGTGTCAGGTTCTTACAGTGACCTACATGACCTGGCCTCCCCCCTCCCCATCCCCAGCCTCTCTCACTCTGACCTCATCTCCTACTATTCTCTTCCTTTCTCACTCCACTCAGACACACTGCATTCCTCGCCGATCCTCAAACAAACCAAACACACTCCCTCCTCAGGGTTCTACCCTGGCCGGTGCCTCCTTCGGCAATGCCCCAGATAGCCGCATTCTCCACCGGGGTCCTCCCCTCACTTCTTTCAGGACATTCATAAAATACCACCTCTCCTTTCCCTGGCAACCCAATCTAAATATGCAGGCACAGATGCTCTTCCTCACCCAGTTCCCAGCTGTGTTTCTATCCCTAGCATGTATCACATTCAATTACTCTAAATGTATTCCTAGTTATCTTTTTATTATTTGTCTTTCATATCAGAAAATAAGTTCCTTAAAGGCAGTGATTTGTACCTATTGCGTTCACTCCCTTATGTCCAGGACTTAAAACAATACCTGCATATAGTAGGGACTCAATAAATATTTGTTAATGAACTTTTAAACTTCCTGATATTCAACCCCTAATTGCTTCCAAATCAGTTTCCACATATCATGGGAAACCTCAGGATTTTAAAATCTCCAGAAAAAAGGAATTTCTATTGAGGAGAAGAAAAGAAGGCACATACATTCCTCTCAAAAAAAAAAAAAAATTACTGCCACCCATGCATATCTTTGACCTTCTTTTAGGAATTTCAACATGAATATTCCTCTGTTTCACTGCATATAACATTTCTCTCTTTTGGTAGTTTGTTCGAGAACAGGTCGGAATGGCAACCAGAGATAGAGAATCCACCAATTTAATTGCTCACTCATTTTGTAATTTTTTTCAGGCTTTTACTAGCAACATCTATATCTTAAAAAAAAAAATCTGAGTCCAGTCCTCTTTGTAAAGTTTTCCTCCATGCTAAGGCAAGACATATAGGTTTCCTGGGAGGGCTAATTATCTGAGATGTCTCTTCAAACTGTTATTCTTTAAATATCTGTTCACCAGGCAAGAGAAACTGATTTTCTGGCAACAAAATTAATAACACATCTTGGTTCATGTTCTAAACAGAAGGCTTATTACATGTTCTGTACATAGTAAATTCTTTAATTTCTTTAGAAAGGTCTTTTAGAGGCGAGGGGGTGGGGGGATGGGTGAGCCTGGTGATGGGTATTAAGGAGGGCACATTCTGCATGGAGCACTGGGTGTTATGCACAAACAATGAATCATGGAACACTACATCAAAAACTAATGATGTAATGTATGGTGATTAACATAATATAATAAAATAAAATAAATAAATAAATAAAATTATTATCATAAAAAAAATTTCCTTCACTTGCCAACCTTCATTCAGAATAGAGGTAGAGTTCATACAGTAATTATAATAAAATTGTGTTCAAAATGTGTTTGAAAGTTCTGCTCCCATATTGGCAAAGTATTTCTTGTTTTCTATAGTTCCTTTTCAGTTTTGCTTGGTGATACTTTTCTCAAATCATCATGTTGAGAAGTACATTAAGGGCTTAAATTTTAGAAACAAAATGGATCGCTTATTTCCCCTCAACAACATGCTCTACACTATTTCAAGTTCCGAGTTCTAGTGGACTGACGGCCGACGTACACATACCAGCCCGCGGACACCAAGGTCGCGAGTGTCTGGGCTGTACCAGGCAAACGCCCCAGGCTGCACGCCAACAGAAACAGCCAGTGTCAGCGCAGACCTTCAAACTGCCATTCATCGTGAGCATCGGCTTACATTCTGCTGCTTGTACAGAAACCGCACGTGAGAATCATGCTTCCAGTGACTCACAAAATGTCCCGAGCCCTCTTTGGATTAGCACTCTTGGAAGGGGCCGGATCGGAACCTCCTGCAGCTCTGCTTTTGCTCTTCTGCTCACATTTCATCACCGTGAGGCAAACTTCCTTTCATAATTCTCCAACTACTTTTTCTTTTACTCGGGATTTTCGGTGAAGTCCACAGGCTTCCCCACCCCACCCGGACTCCCGCCAGCCTAGCCCTCCTCCAGCCACTGCTTCTGCCTTCTGACCTCTGAGTCACTAGCCACCTGACCTCAAGGCAGCGCGGACGCAATCTCAGAGACCAGGGCCTCTTCTGCTCCCCTGGTGCTTCTTAAACCCCTGGGACGGGATCCACCGGAGTGTTTAACTACCAATGTCCACTAGAGGGCGCCACTCCGCGGGTTGTACCCTGTGATGGACCATGGATCACAGTTCTCCCTTGCCACCCCTTCGGTTCAAATAGATTAAGAACTCATCAACACTGAGCCCTTAAAATGGAAAAAGACCATGGGCAAAAGGAGCGGATCATACCCCTCAGGTAAAGTTCATCTCTGGTTTTAGTACTTTGGCCCTTGTGGAGGATATGGCTTACAGGGAGTGCTGAGCACAGTGAGTGGGGCTTTACTGCCACCTCCTGGATCATGGCGTGGCAGCACTGGGCTACCCGGGGCAGAGCCAAAGGAGTGGGCTGTCATCTTAGTGACAAGGATTTAAAGCCAACTGTGGCAACCCCCAAGCTCAGAATTTTCACAATTCTTAAATAATTCCTGTCCGCCCAAACAGAACTGACCTCTCCTTCAACCTCTACCCGAGAAGGGAGAAGTGCTTATCTCTTACCGATTTATTTCTTCTCAGAACCCAACAGAAGAATGAGAACATGACCACCTTATTTAAAAAGACAAGTGTATTTAAAAATACTTTCTGCTGGCTAGCACTGTGGAAGACAAGCATGGCGGTTCCTCAAAAAATTAAAAAGAGAACTACCATATGATCCAGTAATTCCACTACTGGATATTTACCCAAAAAATACAAAAACACTAATTCAAAGGGATACATGCACCCCAATGTTTATTGCAAGCATTATTTACAATAGCCAAATTATGGAAGCAACTTAATTGTCCATCAATAAATGAATAGATAAAGAAGATATGGTGTATATATACATAATGGAATATTATTCAGCCATAAAAAGAATGAAATCTTGCTGGGGTGCCTGGGTGACTCAGTCGCTGGGCGTCTGCCTCCGGCTCAGGTCATGGTCCCAGGCTCCTGGGATCCAGCCCCGTACTGGGCTCCCTGCTTGGTGAGCCTGCTTCTCCCTCTCCCTCTGCTGCTCCCCCCGCTTGTGCGCTCTCTCTCTCTCTCTGTCAAATAAATAAATAAAATCTTTAAAAAAAAAAAAAAAGAATGAAATCTTGCCATTTGCAACAACATGGATGGATCTAGAGAGTAGCATTAGCTAAGCGAAATAAGCCAGTCAGAGAAAGACAAATACCATATGATTTCACTCATATGTGGAATTTAAAAAAAACAAAACAAATGAATGGGGGGGCGGGAGAAACAAACCAAAAAACAGACCCTTAAATAGAGAACCAACAGAGGATTGCTAGAAAGGAAGGGGGGGGTGGATGAAATAGATAAAGGGGATTAAGAGTGCACTTACCTTGATGAGCACTGAGTAATACATAGAAGTGTTGAATCACTATATTGTACACCTGAAATGAATATAACACTGTATGGTAACTACATGGAATTAAAATAACATTTTAAAAATAAACAAATACATTCTGCTGGCTGGGTTGCATTTCCCAGTACAAAATAATTTTGATCTAAAATATAGCTTGAGGGGCACCTGGGTGGCTCAGTCCGTTGAGCATCTGACTTGATTTCGGCTAGGGTCATGATCTCGGGGTCCTGGGGATCAAGCCCTGTGTCGGGCTCCCCACTCAGCTCAGAGTCTGCTTGCCCCTCTCCTGCTCCTACCCCTGCTCTCTCTCTCAAATAAATAAATATAAAATATAGCTTGAGCCAAATTATATTATCTAAATCTGGTGCTTGCCTTTGTTTTCAGTAGATAGGAAAAACATTTATAAAGGAAAATCTCCAAAACTCAAGCTATAATCTACCTTCTTTTAAAGACCTTTAATATCTTTTATTTACAGGAGGAACCCAAATGACTGATAAATATACAAAAAGAAAAAATACATAAAAATACATGTAACTGGGGCGGCTGGGTGGCTCAGTCAGTTAGGCGTCTGCCTTCAGCTCAGGTCATGATCCCAGGGTCCTGGGATCGAGCCTGCATCGGGCTCCCGGCTCAGTGGAGAGTCTGATTCTCCCTCTGCCCCTCCCCCTGCTTGTGTGCTTGCTTTCTCACTCTCTCTCTGTCAAATAAATAAATAAAATCTTAAAAAAAAAAATACATGTAACTTCAGTAGTAAACAAGAAAATATAAACTAAAGCAAGATAATTTTCACCCATCAGACTGGTCAAAATGGAATTATTAGTAATATCTAATATGGTCTGGGTGTGGGGAAATAGATTTTCTTGGGTATAAATATAAACTGGTACAGCATTTTTGGAATACAGTTTGGCAGAATCAGTCAAAATCTAAAATGAAGCATACCTGGGGCACCTGGGTGGCTCAATGGGTTAAGCGTCTGACCCTTGGTTTTGGCTCAGGTCCTGATCTCGGGTCCTGAGATCAAGCCCTGTGTTGGGCTCCATGCGTAGCAGGAATCTGCTTGGATATTCTCTTCCTCTGTCCCTTCCCCTACTTGTGCTCTCTCTCTAAAATAAATAAATAAATCTTCAAAAAATAAAAATAAAGTGTGCCTGGGTGGTTCAGTCAGTTGAGCATGTGCCTTCGGCTCAGGTCGTGATCTAGGGGTCCTGGGATGGAGCCCCACGTTGGGCTCCCTGCTCAGTGGGGAGTCTGCTTCTCCCTCTACCCTTCCTCCCTGGTCGTAATCTCTCTCCCTCCCATACTCAAATAAATGAATAAAATCTTTAAAAATAATTAAAATAATTAAAATAAAATGAAGCATACCTTTTGCCGCTTCAACTGTCCATCTCTGGTGAGCATTGTGATTTTTTTCTCCAGCATCCTTTCCACATATATTTCCCTAGCTTTGTAGAAGCCAGGTGGTTCCACAGGTAAACTGTCATTGGCCTAAACCAATCAGCACCATCCTGTTTCCTTTTGCTCCCATTATTAATTCCGACAAAGGAATTTAACAAAGGCCCAAGCCAATAAGTACATACCATTCCCTTGGCTACAGTGCTTGATTCACAGTGAGCAATATCCAAATTCAGCTTAGGATGAAGTGAAGTTTTGTCTGATGGCTAGAGAAACACACGTCCTCCTCCATAAGTGAATGAAGAAGCACGTGGCTCTAGGAGTCAAATCTCCCAAACTGTATATTATCTAAACAAAAATTTTAAAATTCATTCCAGATCTAAAGAATCATACTCCTGTATTTAACAAACACACATCTCTACCATTTATTGAGTGACGCTGCGCACGTTCCTTAAACCTTCTAAGCCAAGTACCTTGCCTATAAAATATGATTTACATTCTTTCCTTTGTAGGATTATTATTACTATTGTCACAAAGAAATCACTGTGTTGGGGGCACCTGGATGGCTCAGACAGAAAAGCATGTGACTCCTGATCTTGGGGTTGTGAGTTTGAGCCCTATGTTGAGTGTAGAGATTACTTAAAGAAGGGGTGGGAGGAGAGGAGGGAGGAGGAGGAGGAGGAGGAAGGAGAAGAAATCAATGTGTGAGATGGTGTGGAACTGAAATAGATAAATAACTTATGATTCCCAATCTTTAGAGACACAGAGAATTTAGTGGGGGTGGTGACACTGGATTATTGTTCTTGCCCATGTGACTTCAGACTCAGGGCCTGACTCTTCTGGAGGGTCTAGGAACAACTTAATTAACAGCTTTTCTACTAAAAATATATATATAGTGGGGGCAGGAGGAGGACAGATAGTAGGTTTACACGTAAGCAAAAGGAATGATGATCCAAGGAAGAGGCTAAAAACACGTTGCGGAGGGAAGTAGCCAATTAGAACACTATTGTCATGGGGTGGAGGGAGAGTTTTCAATTCTAGCAGCTACATTAATAGAGATCATTTTCTAGATCTAGAGACATGGAGATAGCCAAATGGAAATTAACTGACAAAAAAACCTATTCTCTTGACTGATAGGAGATCCTCCCATGAACTAGGGACAGAAAAACATGCTGAATTAAGATATTTTTGTTCCATTTCCCTTATTCTTTCTTATTTTAATTCATCTTAACCAATAATACATTTTCTAAAATTTTGCTAGAACCTTCCTCACTTCTACAGGAGATGACCCTGCATGCCAAAGTAGAACATAAAGGATTGAATAAGACTATGCAATGGGGGGAAAATAAAATTTCACTGAAAGCAAAAGAAAATGACATTTTGTGGATGGGCTGGTAGAGAAAATTTTCTCAGTGTTTATACATTCAACATTAGATATCCACAAACATCGATAAACACAAAGCTCTAAATCACAAGTTACTTACAAGTGCTGACAAGTGATGTCAAGGTTTGTGGTAAGATACTTCTCCAAAGGACATGTTAAGAAACAAAATGTATGTTAATTACAGTTTCAATTTTTCTCATGTCTGAAGCTATCAAGAGGAAAAATAAGGCCCTCAAAAAGCAGTGAATGAAAAACATAATTTTTCATTCACATAGAGGAGTGTTAAGAGTCCATTACCAATGTAAAAACACAACACAAAACAATAAAGAAAAATCCATTTAGTCCAGTTAATGAGGACCAGCCTTAAAGCCTTAGGAGCAGTGACCCTGCTGTTTCTAATTCCCTGCCAGTGGTTCATTTATATTGAGGAGGGCTTAGAAAACAAGTCAATCACATTTTTCAGTCTAGTCTGATTCAGAGTTCACTACAGATTTAGACTTCTACTGTTGCACAACTCAGATAAAAGAACCAATAATGAGCGGCGCCTGGGTGGCTCAGTCGTTAAGCGTCTGTCTTCAGCTCAGGTCGTGGTCCCGGGGTCCTGGGATTGAGCCCCGCATTGGGCTCCCTGCTCCGAGGGAAGCCTGCTTCTCCCTCTCCCAGTCCCCCTGCTCATGTTCCCTCTCTCACTGTGTATCTCTCTCTGTCAAATAAATAAAATCTTTAAAAAAAAAAAAAAAAGAACCAATAATGAGAGAGTCACATAAGGAAACCCATCTTCTTTGTTTCCATTTCAATAGGAAGTCAGCTATTCCAAACAAGCAAGGGATTCTCAATCAGGAGACCCAAGTTCTAAGCCTCAGTCTGTCACAACTTTGACCAGGTAGTCTTTACAAGACATGTTTCTTTATGACCAGGCTGCTTGTATCATGTGCTGTACAGGAAAATTAACTCAGCAACACCCCCAAAACAAATAATCTGATTAAAATGAGAAGACATGAACAGACATTTCTCCAAAGAAGACATCCAGATGGCTAACAGACACATGAAAAGATGCTCAACATCACTCATCATCAGGGAAATGCAAATCAAAACTACAACAAGATATCACCTCAAACATATCGGCAAGGATATGGAGAAGGAACCCTCATGCACTGTTGGTGGGAATGCAAACTGATGTAGCCACTGTGGAAAACAGTATCAAGGTTCCTCAGAAAATTAAAACCAGAACTACCGTATGATCCAGTAATTCCACTACTGGATAGTGGAATACAAATATACTAATTGTATTGAATACAATACAAAGAATACAAAAATACTAATTCAAAAAGATACATGCGCCCCTTTGTTTATAGCAGCATTATTTACTATAGCCAAATTATGGAAGCAGCACAAGTGTCCATCTATAGATGAATGGGTAAAGAAGTGGTATATATATATACAAATGGAATATTATTCAGCCATTAAAAAGAATGAAATCTTGGGCGCCTGGGTGGCTCAGTCGTTAAGCGTCTGCCTTCGGCTCAGGTCATGGTCCCAGCGTCCTGGGATCGAGTCCCACATCGGGCTCCCTGCTCTGCGGGAAGCCTGCTTCTCCCTCTCCCACTCCCCCTGCTTGTGTTCCTGCTCTCGCTATGTCTCTCTCTGTCAAGAAAATAAATAAAATCTTTAAAAAAAAAAAAAAGAATGAAATCTTGCCATTTGCAACAACATGGATGGATCTAGAGAGTAGCATTCGCTAAGAGAAATAAGCCAGTCAAAGACAAATACCATATGATTTCACTCATGTGGAATTTAAGAAACAAAACAAACAAACAAAGGGGAAAAAAAGACAAGCCAAAAAACCCCCTTTTTTTTTAAAGGTTTTATTTATTTATTTGTTAGAGAGAGAGAGAGAGAACAGGTGGGAGGAGGGGCAGGAGAGGGTGAAGTAGACTTCCCACTGAGCAGGGAGCCCAATATGGGGCTCGATCCCAGGATCCCGAGATCATGACCTGAGCCGAAAGCAGACGCTTAACCAAATGAGCCACCCTGGTGCCTCAAAACAGACCCTTAAATAGAGAGCAAATAGAGGGTTACCAGAGGGGAGGTAGGTGGGGGGTGGGAGAAATAGGTGAAGGGGATTAAGAGTACACTTACCATGTACTGAGTAATGTATAGAATTGTTGAATCACTATATTGTACACCTGAAACTAACATAACACTATGTTAACTATACTGGAATTAAAATTAAAAACTTAATTTAAAAAAAGACAACTTGCCACCCCTGTACCAAAGTTTCCAAAAAAGAATTAACAGATTATTTCAAATTTATTTGTTGAATTCCATACAATGTTGTATACATTATTTGTATGCTCTTAAATAAATGCAAATAAAACCATCTGTGGAGCTCAGTAAGATATAATATTTATTAATTGTAAAACATACATCCACACAGCAAGCCCATTTCTCTCCACCAGGACGTACACATATTTCCTATTAGGTTTAATTGCATCCTTGTAAGGAGAGCAAAGTAATCTTAAACTGAAAGAATTATTTTTGGTTCAGCATCTATAGCTCCAGTTTGCAAAATCTTCTTTTTCAAGTAGTTCTGCCAAGGTTCTAACCACATATGATCCTCCAGTCTCAGCTTGCACTTACAGTAAATTATATTTAGTTCCTTAATTCTAAAGTTCACAAACTGTTTTCATAGACAAAAGATACCAAAAGCAAATATAGAAATGAAAAGGTAATTGATCTTAGATCCTCAGACATTGAGGTGATATGGTCACACTGATCTTTAAATAAAAACAACACCAAAATAAGCTGGAAAGCCACTTGGCTTTTAAGTACTGTCTGCTTCCCACGCTGTACAGTCCGTTGGCAACACTTCTTAAAGTAAAAATAAAACAATACCTCAGTGTGAAGCCTATTCATGCCTACACATTACTTTTGTCTAGCACGTTAGTCATACCAATCTAGTCAAACACCTGGTCAGAGGTTAAAAATAGAGCTTCAAAATCAAGACCAAATTTTAATTGAACCACCTACAGACTTCTACTTTGGAATCCCTCAATTTGCCTCCTCCTGAATGTCCTGCTCTTCTGAGGACCAAGTATCTAAAGTCAGAATTTCAATATTAAGCTCCGCAGAGTAATAGAGAAAAGTGCTAGTTAAATTCTTGGGCTAAGTTCTAGTCAGTGCCTTTTGGAAAAAAACAACACGTTGTTAACTGGTTAAGGCAAAAATCCCACACAAATTCTGGTCCCCTTAACAACCATTCTCTAAAACAATAAATGCCAAGTATGACCAGCACACTAGAAATCAAAAACCTAGAGCCAAACTGGCTTAAGCTTCCCACCTGAAAGTCATGGACTGGGGCCCGAGAAAAGATGTGTGGACTGTAGGTAGATAGTTTTGCCTGTTGATGAAGAACTTTCGGGAAGGCCTAAGTGTTTGAGGAAACGAGAAGACAGGAACACCTCTGGGTGCTGTCTGCTATCACCTTCAAACTATCAGCAGACAGGAGTGAAGTCCATAACAGTGGACATTTCCTTCCCAAAGCCTCTTCAGGGTGGAGTTCAACAGTAATTGGCCAAGAGAAAAGTAATCAGTCCAAGTCGGTCGGTAAGCCAGCTTCCCATCTCCTAATTCTGTATGTATATACTTCCTTTCTCAATGACAAGCATAGTCCTCAACTCGAAAGATTACCTACAAAATTCTCCTTTACCATTCTTATTTCAATCCTGTTCCTGCATGCAGGAACACTGGCACCAGAATCTTACAATAAAGAGGACTATCTAAGGTCGGAGTCACACTAAATCATTAGACATAAAAGGTTTCTTTGAGAAATTTGCATTAGTGTGGTTCTTAGAAAATCAGCAGAGAGGTCAGATTCCCATAATATAATGATCAAACATCAACAATAATCACAGAAACCAAAGACATACGTCTATCTATAGAGAGCAATTACATATCTCCTTAAAGCCTAGAAACAAGCAAGCTTTTTAAATGTATATTTATAGTTAAATTAGGGTAAAGGAAACATTTTCTCTTACTGATCCTAATTTTTTCATTTCTTCAACAGATCTTAGTTTTTATCACCTCCTCCACCAAACCCATTCCTAAATAAATGTACACGTTTATACAGATAACACAGAAAGTTCATATAACATGACCATTATAATGTTTCTTTGTCCCTTTTTAAACTCATTTTTAATCTTGGGTAATTTTAAATGCACAATCTACTAATAGTAAATACACATTCATGTAATAAGAACCATATCACTATTCTTCCATCGGATATATCTTGAAATAGCAACAGTGGACTTGAAAGGTGACAGGATATCAGTCGGGGAGGGGCTTCCTGGGAAACACTTGGAAGTCTTTGTCTTTTTTCTTCTGCAAGGCCTTTCTCAGAAAATGCAGGCAGTTCCGAAGTAAAGGACAAACCCACGAATCTCTCTTTGTAGGTTATCAGCACTTTTGTGGCAAGACGATGTCATCTCAAGGGCTAAAGCAGCATCTAAAATCACAGGGGGACATATGCCCAAATGGTCTACGTAAAATCTTCCTAGAAATGGATTTCTATCTCACTTGCTTTCTCACATTGAATATATTTGTAATATTGTAAGTATTACACAGTCTAAGAAAACTTTAGACCATATATATCAAAAACAAGATTTTAAAGGCAATCTTTAGGACAATTATCAACCGAAACTGTCATGTATAGCACACCATCTCCTTGTATGTAAATAATGACTAGTTTTGACAACATAGATCCAAGTTTCATAGGGGCTACAGTTTATAGAGTATGTGTAATGAGTGCATTGCAAAGACTTCTCCCAGGGCCTGGGAAGGGACCCGTAGCAGCGAGGAACTGAAACTTAAGACTTGTTCACTTCACAGTAAATTCACATATGATGTCACAGACTTTCCAAAGGCTTTGTGGAGGTTAAAAGATTAATTCCAACAACACATTTATGAGAATGTGGGATTTTATTATCATCACATTTTACAGAGTTAATAAGATACTAAACATTGGATGACTTGTCACATAGTAAATTACCACTCAAAAGGTCCGATTTTTGTTTTTCGGTTTTTTAGTACTAAACAGTTATACTTAAAAGGAAGGCAATCCTGTTACCATTTAAAATTGACATTTAATTTTTCAAATCACTGTTGGTGTCTAGTCACTTAAGTTATTAATTTATTCTGTTTTCTTTAAAAAAAAATGTGTGACATGTGTTTATCCTGCGAGTAGGTCCACAGTGGGGTGGGAAAGTGTTCCAGTGGGCCCTGTTTTCACTGTGGTGACACATGGTACAGGCCTGGAGCTTGCGGGGCCCTTTTTACTGTGGTGTTGGAGCAGGACAGTGATAAAGTCCATTAGAAGCAAAAAATAAAAAACAAAAATAAAAATAAATAAAAGGAAGGCAATCATCTATTATAGTGCTGATCCTTCTTTATTGGGAAAAAGATTACCAAGCAATCATTTTGTCTTTCTTGCTTTAAAAGCCCAAAGGGACAAATGACTGATAATGGAGATAAGTATATATCCTTCCACAGCACTTGTCACTGTAAATTCACATTACTGTAGCCAATAAAATACAGGAGATTAGTTTAAGAGCAAGAGATGCAAGCTCTATGAAAAGGGATTTCATCCCAGAAACAAATGCCACTTCTAGTTTTTTTTAAGTGGCACATCTCTTTCTCTATCAGGAGTTCTCATGGAATCAATCACTGGAGAATGCTTTAGCTGCAGAATTTGAACTTCAGCAAGCTATAAAATATTTCCCATGGAGGGTTACTTTGCTTTAAGTATGAGAAACCAGACATACCCAGTTCAGAACCAAAATGACTCTCAGTGCTGGTGTTCCATTCGACGCAAATCAGCCTCCGAATCATCTGACAGGGGAGATCCTGATACCTATAAGTTAATAGTCAAGCATTACAGATTCTCAATGATTGTGAAAGTCCCAATCCTCCCCAAATCCAAATTCTTGTTGTTCAAATATCAGATGTTTAGAATTAACTACTCATAGCTCAAGTTGTTGGCACAGAAGAGGATGATGAAGTAAAGAGATGTTATTCTTTGGCCTCTTTGTTGATACATGTGTTACAAGATACTTCTGAGGTGCAGAGGTAGTACAAACCCGCTGCAACCCATCTCTCCTACTGAACGAACAAATAAAACCCTTTAAGAAAAATATAAAAAACAACTGAAGATTAAGGAGAGGAGTCAAAAGTTGGCAATGTGGTCCTTCACATGGGGGTCAGTTTCCAATTTTGTCTGTTTTTTACTCCTATGCCTTTGCCCAAAAAGCAGGCCTTAGTCTCAGAGTAATGAAGAAGTACAAGAGGCCAAAAGTCTGAAAGAAACTCCCTTGTTATCCCAGAGAAACCAGGAAAAAGGGTCCCTGCAAGCCAGGAAGTACGGGGGGAGAGGGATGGTCCTGGAGGGAAGCGAATTAGAGGAGGGGACGCTCTAATTCTGTGTATAGACCCACAGGAGTCTCAGCCCAGCTCCTGAAGCATGCATGCATGGGAGAGCCCCACCAGCACAGCAGAGGCTTGGGAGGACTGAACTGAGATTTGAATTACCTTCACAAGTCTCTAGCTAACCCCGGAGCCACATAAGCACAGGACAGATGCAAACTAGGATATCAAAGACTTAGAGAACTGAGGTTTGAAAACACTTCTCACAGGAGATAAGGCAGAATTTATAGGGTGAACAAAACTTGGATGACTGCCTGCTAAAACAAAAATTTCAATATTCTCCAGAAGATTATAAATGATTAGAACAGGACCCAGAGACTACACAACATAACATTCACGGTTTCCAAGATACAATCAAAATTATTGGCCATAAAAAGATCCAGCGGGGCACCAGGGTAGCTCAGTCGGTTAAGCATCTGCCCTCGGCTCAGGTCATGATCCCAGGGCTCCGGGATCAAGCCACTCGTCGGGCTCCCTGCTAAACCAGGAGCCTTCTTCTCCCTCTCCCTCTGCCTGCTGCTCCCCCTACTTGTGCTCTCTCTCTCTCTCTCTGTGTAAAATAAATAAATAAAATCTTAAAAAAAAAAAAAATCCAGGAATGTGTGATCAATTCTCAAGGGAAAAGGCAATCAACAGATACCAATCCTGAAATGGCCCAGATGTTGGGACTTTATAAACTTAGATAAGTTATATAGATAGATAGGGAGAGGGAGAGAGAGAGACTTTAAAGAAGTAATATAACTATGTTACATGAGGTAAAGGAAAACAAACCTGAAATGAATGAAGAAACAGGAATTCCTAGCAGAGAAATACAAGCCCTAAAAAAGAACCAAGTAGACTTTTAGGACTTAAAAATACAGTATCTGAAATTTTAAAACCTCTCTGGACAGGCTTAAATAGCAGAAAGAAAATGACAAAGTGAAGAGTCAAAGAACTTGAAGATAAATCAATAGAAACTACCCAATCTGAACAGCAGAGATTTAAAAAAAAAAAAAAGATGAAGGAAAGCAGAGTCTCAGGAACCTGTAGAAAATACCAAAAGGTCTCATATCTATGTCATTGGACTCTCAGAAAAAAAAGAGACAGAAATATTATGGCACAAAAAAATATTTGAAAAAATAATGACCAAAAACTTCCCAAATTTGGTAAAAGAGGTAAGTTTATAAATCAAGAAGTTCAGCAAATGCCAAACAGTACACATTCAACGAAAACTATGCTTAGTGCATCATATCCAAGCTAATGAACACAAAAAGATAAAGATAAAATCTTGAAAACAGCTAGACAAAAATGAAACATTACATACAGGCAAAAAATTCAAATGCCTAAAAATGTCCCACCAGAAATCAGAGAGATCATAAGATAAAGGAATGATGTCTCGTAGTCCTGGAAGAAAAATTTTTAAAAAGCAACCTACCAACTCAAATTCTTTATCCATTGAAAATATATTTAAGGAATGAAGGCAAAATAAAGTTATTATCAAATGAAGTAAAACTAAAAGAGTTTGTCACTCATCAAACCTGCTCTGGAAGGAATGCTAAAGAAAGTTTTTCAAGCTAAAGAAAAATGATACCAGAAAACAAAACTGTAATCTTTAAGAAAGAAGGTAAGAACAACAGAAACGGTAAGTGGTTAGGTAAATATAGAAGACTACTTTTCTCCCTTAATTGCTTAAAATATTTATGACTGTTTACAGCAAAATGTATGACCTAGTATAGTTTTCAATGTATGTAAATAAGAGACATATAATTCTAACATAAAGTCCAGGTTGAAGTAAAAGGAAATATGTTTGCAAGTTTTCTACATTTTATAAGTGGTACAATATTTACCCTAAGTACACTGTGAAAGATTAGTTATGTACATTGCAAAACCTAAAGCAATCACTAAAAAAAATCATACCAAGAAATATCCCCAAAAAGCTAATACTAAAAATATTCAAATACAAAAGAAGACTGGAAAGGGAAAACAAGGGAACAAACAAACAAATAATATAAAGAGCTAGATCTTATATCTATATAAGATATATATTATATATATTGTATCTATATAATATATAGACCTAGATCCAGATATATCAATAATCACATTAAATGTTAATGGCCTAAGTATTCACTAGCAGGCAGAATTCTGAAACTATCCCCCTAAGATTCCTGCCCCTGCTTAGTCAATCAAACTAATTTAGCTCCTGCTATGAAGCAGCTTTGCACAAGGAATTAATGTTACTAATAAGCTGACCCTCAGATAGAAAGATTATTCTGGCAGGCCCAGGATAGGCCTGGCAAACCAATCACGGGCACTCCTAAAAGCAGAAGAGTAAGTCAGAGATGAGACAGAAGGGGAGGCAAGAGAGGATCAAAGAGTCAGAAGGACTTGACCACTATTGCTAGCTTTGTAGATGGGAGAAGTAGGCCACAAGGCAAGGAATGTGGGTAGTCTCTAGAAGCTGACAACAACCCCCAAGGGTCAGCCAGCAAAGAAACAGGGACCTCAGTCCCACAACCTCATGGAACTAAATTCTGCCAACAATCTGAGTGGGCCTGGAAATAGATTCTCCCCTAGAGCCTCCAGAAAGAAATGCAGCTCTGCTGACATCTTGATTTCGACCTGTGAGACTCAAGGAGAGAAGCAGCTATGCCCGGGCTTCTGACCCACGGAAACTGTGAGATAGGAAGTATTTTAAGTTGGTAGCAGTATATTAGCAGCAAGAGAACACCAATACACATTTCAATTAAAAGAACTGAACTGACAGAATGGATACAAAAGAAAGACCCTACTTATAGGAAACACTGTAAATTTTAAAAACAGACTGTATGAAAGTAAAAAGATATACCATGGAAACAAATAAGTATAAGTAGGCTGGAGTGGCTATCTTAATCTCAGATAAAATTAACTTCATGGCACAGAGCACTACAAGAGATAAAGTGAGACATTTCATAATGATAAAAGGAACAGTGTATCAGAAGACAAAAACAATTATAAGTGTATATGTACCTAATAATAGAGATTTAAAATACATGAAACAAAAATAAACAGATATAAGAGAAAAATAAGTAATTCCACAGTCAGTAAAAGATTTTGACAGCACTCTTTCAGAAACTGATAGGACCAAACAAACAAAAAAATCATTAAGGACACAGAAGATCTGAAGAACACTATTACCACCTTACTCTAATTTCACATTTATAGTAGGGTATGTCCGACAACTGAAGAATATATACATTATTTTCAAGGGAACAGGTTCATTCACCAAGATAGGCCATATGCTGGGCCATAAAACATATCTCAGTGAATCAAAAACAATCAAAATCATACACAGTATATTCCCTGACCACATGGAATTAAATTACAAATCAATAATAATAAAATACTAGGGAAACCTCAAATATCTAACTATAAGACAACACATTTCTAAATAATTCCTGGGTTAAACAAGAAATTACAAGGGAACTAAGAAAATGTTTGGACTGAGTATAATGAAAATACAACATATCAAAATTTGTGGGATGAAGCTTCACCACTGCTAAGAGAAAAAAACGTGTAGCTACGTGCATAGAAAAGTACATAACGGGTGTAAGTGTGTAGGAAGTGGGCGAGTGGAGACAGATTCCATGGATTATGCCATACTTTACTTACAAAGATCTATCTTACAGATGTTCCACAAGTCTATAAAAATAGACTTTTATAAATATGAAAATGTTTGTGTTAGGCACAGAAACAAAATTTGGTTGAACGTATTGATCCATACCATGAAAAGCGCAAGGCAAGTCACAGCTTCCGCCAGAAAGCCTCTTGCTTTCAGTCTCCTGTTGTTTCTCTTCCCATTCAGATTTTCCACACACACACATTCATCTTATTTTGGTATTAATTTGTGTTTTTCACTACACTTACTTTCTCCTTTAGTGTATTTTAAATACAACTGGGAAATGAACAAGTAAACTAAGAATAAAAATGCAGAACCAGTTTATAAATACAAGAGGATTAGTTCAAAGGAACAAATAAAAATTTGAAGTATGAAGGCCGCCAAAGCTTTTCTTCCATTTCATGAAACTAGATTTGGTTATGTAATAGCAGTCAATAAACCTGTTTCTCAGTATCGCTGGGTAACTGTCTCTGTAATTTGTTCCCCCAACAATATTATTCCCCTTGTTTGTAGAGCTCTACAAAATTATTTAAGGAGTAGTGGTAGAAAAAAACATCCACATAGAGACAGAGGCAACATACAGGTGCTTCCTAGGGAACAGAAATGCTTCAATAATGAGGATGCAGAATTAAATTCCAAAACAAAAGTTGTCCAGCGTCAAGGAGAGGTGAGAAATCTGTAAGTGCAATGATACATATCCAGAATTTATAACTAGTTATGGTTGGCTCAGGAAATTTAAAAGTCTGCCTGTTTTCTTAATGTGAAAATGAGTGATATGACTGTTGTTGAAGCAGCAGAAACGTAAGTATTCTGAAGAATTAAGAGAAATTACAGAAAAATAATTATATATAGAAGAACCAGTCTTTAACATGCGTGGAGTGGATTGTCTTGGGGGAAAATGTCAAATAGATGATACATTTTAAAAGAATAAAAACAATTCAAGGAATGAAATATGGGTTATAACATTGGGGTTAATGCAGTGAAATACTATAAATTACCACAAAAGTTATATAAAAGCCATAGTTAAGCTTTATACACACACACACACATACACACACACACATGCATTTTTAATCTATAAAAAAGTGATGACTGTAAGCTGGAAAATGTCTATATAAATATATATGTAATAAAGGTACTGAGGGCAATGAACAGTAAGAAAAAATTTAACAAACAAAATGGTATAGATCCTACCAATAAATGTGCCCAATCCTTAAAAGCAAACTTTCCCTAAGCTAGTTTAATAAGGAATTATGAGACCCAAGTTCTATCCAACCAGGAGAGGATTTCCGTACCTGATGTAACGTGATACTGGGCGTGTGCAAGTCAATAGTGGCCAGAGAAGGAATTCGAGATTCTGAAAGATTTTTGTTCTCTTTCCTTATTAACCTGGAGTTTCGAGCTAAATAAAAATAACCATAAACACAGTGAAAAAATTAGACATTTTTTTAGCTTTTCCACATTCTGAATCTGTCCCTCAGTGTGTACTCAGTGTACATATTTACTTACATACATCTGGACATATTTACATAAATATGTAAAGTTACTCTAATTTTTATATTTAGTATTTTGTTAGTTTATTTAACATACATTTTCAATAATGTATACAAAAAGGCTGAAAAAGTAAAAGCATTATAAACATACCTATGCCTTCCAAGGCTCTTAGTTCAGGGAGATGATTATAGTTTAGTTCAGGCAAACGGACATCTGTCTTAGAGTATTCCCTTCTTTTCTTATTTGCCTGAAGTAGGCTCTTTTCACTAGTGACCTAAGATCAGAATGATTAACACAAGTGAATTAGCTCCCAGGTAAGCTTGGCTTGCCCCTTTTGTAACTAATATATTGATATCCTAAACTTTAGGAATTTAAGAATAACACAAAACTTCAGAAGTCCTGCAATGAGCTTTTGAGTTTCTTTAATTGGATGTTTCTTCTTGTTCTCTGAATAGAGTAAGTGTTAAGGCTCTTGGTTCAAATCAGTTATAAAATAATTAGTTCAAAAGAACTATCTGTAAGTACAAAAAAAATAATGAGTTCAAACTACTAGATTTACATATTCAAAGAGTGACAAATAAAATATATAAGAGATGCTTATAATAATACATTATTCACATCTCAGAATTAGAGCATGAGGCAGGGGAGAGGGGTATTGGTCTTCAACCCAGATGTTGAAGAAAGTTTAGGCTTAACTCTGCCTCCACTAATTTTCATCAAGAAGAGACTCAAGTGTGTCTTCTCCCCACTAATCCCTACCTCCTCTCTTGACTGCCTCTTAAAAATAAGGATAAACAGAAATAAGATCTAAAATTAACAGACAGCCTTGATTATGCAATGCCTGAAAGAAGGCCGATATCAATTCCAGCAACGTGGTATTGAGCCAGCTACTCTGAAAAGCCTTGCTGATCAAAGTAATCTGCCAAAGCAGACCAAGAATGTAAAACACAAAAATATCTACAGAGAAATCAGTAGGGTGTGGAAGAAAAGGGAAGTACTATGGTTATAGAAATTGTGGGCCAAGAATAATAAAAAGAAAAACAAATGCAATGCCCAAATCATGAGAGATATGAAAAGAAGACTATATTTTTCAGACTGAGGATAATGAGAAGGGTAGAGGAGGGAAATCTGGGAGAAAAATACTCCTTTGGGAACACATCCACACCTCCCATTCCCTGGCAGAAGAATTAATTCACCACATTCCTCAAACATCTTCTATGTGCTAGACACTGTATTAGGTATAGGGTAGAGCTGTAAGGAAGGAAACAAACAAAACACATATTTCTGCCTCAGAAACTTACATTCTAGTTGGGAGAGACAGACAATATATAAATAAGTGAATATAGAGGCTGTTAGATGTATGCAATGGGAAAAAATTAAGCAAGGAGAGAGGATAGAGAGTAATGGGAGATAAAATGAGTTCAAATATTAGGGAGGACCTCACAATAAGGCTTCATGTAAGCCAAGGAGGAGAAAAAGCAAATTCTTTGGATTATCGGGGGAAACAATGTTCTAAAGCAGAGGAAATAACAAGTGCAAAAGCCCAAATGTAGGAGCATGTCTGGTCACGTTCGATGAATACAAGGAAATCAGTGGGTTGGAATGGATTGATCAAGAATGAGAGTAGCCGGAATGGAATAAAGGGATGAGGAAGTCAATCAGGGATTTACAGGCCCTGTCAAGGACTTTGGTCTTTATTCAGAGATGACAAGACAATGGAGGGTTTTGAGTGGAAGAATAATGATGATTTAAGTTAACTTTAAAAAGAAGCATTCTGGCAGCTATGTTGAGCATAGTAACACTCCTCTGAATCTTCAGAAGACCTCTGAACCTTGTACATGATTCCACTATTATAATCTGACACTGTTTGAATCTGTTGATCCTAAACTAGACCATGAGCTCCTTGAAGAGAGGGATTTGATTTATCCATCTCCAGTGTCTCATATATAATACATAATAAATTTTTGTAAATGAATAAATAGAATACTTTCACCAAAAATCTGGCATGAGTGAGGTACAATTTATCTTGTCACCTACTCTACAAAAGAACCTATCACCAAGTATTAAGAAAATGTACTGTTACCAAAAAAATTAAAGCAGATGTCATTTAAATAATATCTTATATTTAAACTTCTAGACTTGCAAAACTTACTTAAACTTTAAGACTTTCACATTTCTGATTATGACAGGTTGGGATGATATACATATAATTAAGGTTCCACTTTATGATATGTCTCCAAATAAAAGACTCAGTTCTTCGCTATTATATTTAAAATGAGTAGAAGTCTAGAAATGACTAATGCTTGCTCTTCTACCACTGGGAATAGTTCACTTACTGATGAGGTCACATTAATATTATAAATGCCTGATGGAGAATGTTTATTTGGTTTAACAAATGGAATACAATACTTCTTGGTTTTCTCATCCACTCTGTAACAACAACAAAAAATTTAAGTTAGAACCAGCGGTAATTATTTTTCAAGCACAAAACCAAAACCAAATGACACAAAACCAAGCGACCTGCAGTTTAATCAGCATTTAATGCCTGTTCTTAAATACACAATGAATATAGATCTGGTGAAACATTCTGTCCTTTGCCGCTACCCTCATGCCTCCCACCTAGCTCCCAACTCCAACCAAATAAATTACTTTCCTTCCACCAAATTTCCAAAATGAGCTTCTTTGGACCACCAAACGCCCACAGCCATACCATGTAGCAGCAGACCCTTAAAACCAATTACTGCTTTTATTATGATAACCTCCTTTCACGTTTTTAGACTAAATAGTTGTAAAGCTTCTTCACCTTAAACAGTACACAATCCTTCTTTCTTAATACTCAGGTGAATTTTTTTTAATCAAATGCTAGTAATTTTCATCACGTAGGCCAAAAGGCTTTTGAAACAGAATCCTGACAAGAAAGAAGAGCACCCAGAAGCCTGAAACTAACATAATATGGCTGAATTGACAAACACTTGCAGTTTGCAAACATACCCTTTAAACAACTCTTTGTTCTTATTTTCCTAATTCATACCTGTAACTCGGAACTCCTGGGATAGTCACCATTCCAGAATTAATACTGGGAGCCACCCCAGCAAGGCTGTGCGCAAGGCGAGGGATTGCCACACCCGGACTTCTAGAGTGGTCCACACTGCCATCGCTGCAATCTCGGAGGCTGGTAGGAGGCACCGTTCTGAGGTGGCTCATCCCATGGTCAGGGAGACAGCTCGTATTTGAAGCTCGACTGACTTTTTCAACCTTTTCTCCATCCATTTTTGACCCTTTTATTTTAAATACTTTAGAATCCTTAATTTTGGGATCAGTATTGGTATCCTGACCATTAATAAAAATGTTAATAACAGTATGTCAAATATACTGCAATAAACAAAATATATTGCCTTTGCTAAAAAAAAAAAAAGTTAAAAACATTAATGATCTGAGGAGAATGAAAAATCATCTCTTCCTATAAAGAATTTGTCAACCAAAGCAAAATTCCATAAATACCACCTTACTGTGCTCCTGTTTTCTTTACTCTATCTATAGAATTAAAATTAAACCCAGGATTCTTGGTCAGACATGTATTTTGAATAAAAATGCAGGGGCGCCTGGGTGGCTCAGTCGTTGGGCGTCTGCCTTCAGCTCAAGTCATGATCCCAGGGCCCTGGGATCGAGCCCCGCATCGGGCTCCCTGCTCCGCAGGAAGCCTGCTTCTCCCTCTCCCGCTCTCCCTGCTTGTGTTCTCTCTCTCTCGCTGTGTCTCTCTCTGTCAAATAAATAAATAAAATCTTTAAAAAAATTTAAAAAATAAAAAATAATAAAAAATAATGCAATTCACAGGGCACCTGGCTGGCTCAGCCAGTAGAGCATGCAACTCTTGATTTCAGGATTGTAAGTTCGAGCCCCACGGTGGGTGCAGAGATTACTTAAAAATAAAAAATCTCTAAAAGAAAAAGAAATGCAATTCACACTAGCATCAGATTAATATGATACATACATATAGCAAATTTATATATATATATTTCAGTAGAAAAAAATGTGAAAGAGGAACAAAGTATGCCCACTTTTGTTCTTATATATCTAAAGTACAAATTGAAATATAAAATTGAGAACTCCTTCTTCTTTCAGTTCACTTGAGAAACTGGGAGTGGGTTGGCAGTGGACTTGAATTACCTCACCAAGAACAGATTCTGGATAACCTACCTGCAAAAGTAAACTTCAAATAATTTGAATATCAATTTTAAAATGCTCTATACAAAATTTTTAAAGTGATATTTTTCTCTCCTATCACTTAAGGAAAAAAATGGTTTGTGTCCATGTGTTTACACGTGAGCACGAGTATCTAAATGTTCTTAGATGAATATGATTTCCTGACAAGACCTATTGCACAGTCTGATACACAGTAGGCATTCAATACATGATATGTTAAGACAGTTTTTTAAAAGGGAATGTCTAAAAAGAAGATAACATTTTTACAACTAATCTAAAAGTTAACGTGTTCACCACTCAGAAAACCTTTCTTCATCTTCATTTTTTAACTCCAAAAATTTAAGGATAAACTAAATCTAAAACTGAATATACACTGAAGCACCTGGGAGGATCAGTTGGTTAAGCGTCTGCCTTCGGCTCAGGTCATGATCCCGGGGTCCTGTTATCGAGTCCTGTGTCGGGCTCCCTGCTCAGCAGGGAGTCTGCTTCTCTCTCTGCCCCTTCCAACCCCCGCCCCTTGTGCTCTTTCTCTCTCTCTCTCTCTCTCTCAAATAAATAAATAAATAAATAATCTTAAAAAAAAAAAACTTAATACACATTAAGACATGGTCATTACCTGTACCACAAGTGTTTTTCTCTCTTCACATAAGGAATCATCTTTTTCCTTTTCCTTCTTTCTGTTTTGGGATTTTTTAGATAAAGAAATATTTCTGGCATCTTTCTGTACTTTTAATTGTAGTTCCTGAGAAAATCTACATAAAAATACATTTGTCAATGCAATAAAATTGCATAAAACAGATAAATCTAGAAAAAAATTCATTTTCAAGGTATTTATTTTTAAAAATTAAGTATTAAGGGACACCTGGGTGACTCAGTCAGTTAAGCATCTGTCTTCAGCTCAGGTCATGATCCTGGAGTCCCAGCCCCACATCTGGCTCCCTGCTCAGCGGGGAGTCTGCTTCTCCCTGTCCCTCTGCCCCTCCCCCTGCTCCTTCTCTCTCTCTCTCTCTCACTCACCCTCTCTCTCAAATAAATAAATAAAATCTTTTTTAAAATTGAATATTAAACTAGACTATGGGGGCACCTAGGTGGCTCAGTTGGTTAAGCGGCTGATCTTTGGCTCAGGTCATGACCCCAAGGTCCTTCGTTCAAGCCCAGCATTGGGCTCCCTGCTCAGCAGGGAGTCTGCTTCTCCCTTTCCCTCTGCCCCTCCCCCCTGCTCCTACACTCTCTCCCTCAAATAAATTAAATCTTTAAAAATAAAAAAAAGAAAAGGAATTGTGTGAGTATTTGAAATACAAACTATACTAGCCACTTTTTTCATGGAATATTTTTACTTAAAAACTGACAGAAAACTACTACAGTTATTCAGACTTGGGGTATTCTGCAGACATTTTTTTTTTTTAATGAAGAAGGGAAAGCAACAGATAATATTTGTGTTAATGATAAAATTCAAATTTTATGCAAAATTAGAATTCTGTTAAACTTGTGTCCACTACTGTGACCTTAACAGATTCCCAATACTTAAAAAGACTTTTCTGATGACAGAGAATGTGGCTTTTTGATACCATATAATGAAATATGTTATCATTTTAAAGATCTACATTATTTAACAAAACAATATTTTCCAAATGACTCATAATGATGTTACAAAAGCATGCATGGGTAAAAGATCTACTCAAAGTGCAAGTTAGAGGGGCGCCTGGGTGGCTCAGTCATTAAGCGTCTGCCTTCGGCTCAGGTAATGATCCCAGGGTTCTGGGATCGAGCCCCGCCTCAAGCTCCCTGCTCGGCAGGAAGCCAGCTTCTCCCTCTCCCACTCCCCCTGCTTGTGTTCCCTCTCTCGCTGTGTCTCTAATCTGTCAAATAAATAAATAAAATCTTTAAAAAAAAAAAAAGTGCAAGTTAGACAAATGGATTTTAATGTAACAGGGTAAGAAAAGTTCACTGATAGGTTTCAGATTCCACAACGCAACCAGCCTTTAAGAAATTACCAGTGTCAAGTTTTGGTATAGTATCACAGTTTTGGGTATGGAATCGATAAAGAATACTCACAATTATCTAAAAGGGCTATTAAAATACTCTTCCATTTTGCAACTATATATTTGTGTGAGGCCAAAGTTTCTTCATACATCTCAATCGAAAGAACATATCACAACTAATTGAATGCAAATGCAAATATGAGAGCCGGGGTATCTTTTATTAAGCTAAAGATTAAATCGAGTTGCCAAAATATAAAGCACTGTCATTGCCCCTCATCTCACTATCTTTGGTTTTGTCAGCTGCACGGATGCCAGCAGCTGGGGCAGCACAAGAGCCCACGCCGGCAGCTCTGGCGCACCCAGGTTGGGCCCAGCAAGGTCCCAGCACAGCAGTGGCAACAGCGTCGTAGGACTGGCTGTGGTGTGAGGTCAGGGGCAACGGGAGACGGCACCTTTGCAAATGCATCAGTACCCAAGATGATGGCATCTCACAGCTGGCAGCAACATACAAATCAGTGACCTGAGGGGTAGATGTCTCCAGTGGGAAACAGAAAGAAAAGCACGAAGTGACTGCTTCGTGAAAACCAAGATCCCTAATTTAGTGAATTCAGGGGGCCACTTCTAAGCACTGCATAATTGCTAAGGGTGAATAGAGGTAGGGTTGTAAATATTTGAGATCCTATAAAAGCAGGTGGGTAGAGAAGTAAGAGAATACCCTTACTTTAACTCTAGGATGGGGTGCCCCAGAAAACATGAGTCAGTACTATACCTCTCAGCAAATCCATCCATATGAAAGAAATCATGATGGAGGAGCTCAGCACAGAAGGGTCTTTTGTCTGGGTCAATATGTAAGCATTTCTGGAAAACCAAGGAATATACACAGCTCATATCAATGAAAAACTGCCTACATTTAGATTTCTAAATATAGAAAAATAGAAAATTGGGGTGCCTGGGTGGCTCAGTTGGTCAAGCATCTGCCTTCAGCTCAGGTCATGATCCCAGGGTCCTGGGATCGAGTCCTGCATCGGGCTCCCTGCTTAGCGGGGAGCCTGCTTCTCCCTCTGCCCCTCCCCCCTCCCCCCTGCTCATGCTCTCCCTTTCTCTCTCTCTCTCAAATAAATAAATAAAATCTTTGAAAGAAAAATAGAAAATTGCTCTTTATGGTCAATGAATTTTAAAAGCACATAATAAATGATAAAGAATAAAGAACAGGGCGCCTGGGTGGCTCAGTTGGTTAAGCGACTGCCTTCGGCTCAGGTCATGATCCTGGAGTCCCTGGATCGAGTCCCGCATCGGGCTCCCCTCGGCAGGGAGTCTGCTTCTCCCTCTGACCCTCCCGACCCTCCCCCCTCTCATGCGCGCTCTCTCTCTCAAATAAATAAATAAAATCTTAAAAAAAAAAAAAGAAAGAACAAATCTAGACCATGACCACCAATGGTTGCTAATATCACAAAAAGAAAGACCACCAGATGTAGTCTTGCCAAAAATCAACCTGATTCAGATCAAGCTCTAGTTCTATTATGAGTTTATAAGAAATACAGGACAGGGAGGAACATAAAACCTATACTATGTGGAAAATTCTAAGGGTCAAACCGCCTATTTTCTTTATCAAATAAATGGCAAGGTTTAAACAAAAAAGAAAGAGACGAATATGAGCTTATAAATTAAGATATATCAACCAATTGTGATCTACAGATGTCATGTAGATCCTAATTCAAACTATAAAAAGAAATTATGAGAAAATCAATGAAACTTTGAGCATTGGCTAGAAGTTTTATAATATTAGGGAATTATCATGAATTTTTAAAATTTAAAGCCCTTGCAGAATGGAAGGGAAAGGGCCTATTCTGTATATATTACTGTGCCGGATACTTTACATTATTTTATTTTAATGCAGGTCTTGTTCTGATTTATTGGAACCACTCAATGCCAATAAAAATAGAAGGAACTCAATAAATAGCTTTAAGTGAACAAGAAAAGTTCTACAAATAATTAAGGTATTTATAAGTGAAATAATATAGTATCTGGGATTTGGTTCAAAATACTACAGAAAACAAAGTTGAGGAGGGTGAAGATAGGTAAAAGATTGTCAAAAGGTTGTTAATTGCTGTAGCTAGATGATAAGTACACAAGGGTTCATTATACTACTATATTCTTTCTTTTCTATATTTGAAATTTTCCATTATAAAATGTTTAAAAGTTATATAATTCTGTTATAAGGGACACAAATTGGATAATAGTTTTACCTTAATTCCCTTTAAATCTCTATAGACATCATAAAGCTGGTCTCAATAAAAAATATTTGAATCTGTTAGAAGATTATGTAGAAAAGTAGACATATATTCTTCTAAGAACTTGTTATAATTTTTTATAAGCTTACTAAACTTTTTTTAACAACTCGTTTAAAAATTTTAAAAAGCAAAAAACATCTTGCGAAAATGTCATATGATCCTGGTGTTTCAGATATACTGTACTTATTTTATCAATACTTCAAGAGAGTCCAAATTAATAAGAATTTTTTTTATTTTATTATGTTACGTTATTCACCATACATTATATCATTAGTTTTTGATGTAGTGTTCCATGATTACAATTCCAAAGGTCCAGTAAGAATTTCCCTAATATCTTCCTCAAAGACAAGGCAAAGGTGATGATCTTTTATTTGTTAAGTTCACTTAGTGAATCCAGTGGCTAAGCAACAGCCTCTTTAACAAGATAGTACAGCTCATGATCTTATGCCCTGTATTTTAATATTTTGCTACTTCTTTTCCTTTCTTTTTATTTCCTTATCCTACTTGTCTTCTCTTTTCCACTTGCATAGGCTTACATCTTAAGTGTTAAACATATTGTTGTGAGGATATTTTCACACTTAAAACAGCTAGATAACAACAGTAAATGGTTTCTTTTTTTTAACATTTTTTTTTTTTTTTTTAAGATTTTATTTATTTATTTGAGAGAGAGAGAATGAGAGACAGAGAGCATGAGAGGGAGGAGGGTCAGAGGGAGAAGCAGACTCCCTGCCGAGCAGGGAGCCCGATGCGGGACTCGATCCCGGGACTCCCGGATCATGACCTGAGCCGAAGGCAGTCGCTTAACCAACTGAGCCACCCAGGTGCCCAACAGTAAATGGTTTCTTAAAACAAGTAAATTTTTCAGGCCTTTCTCTCTGAAGATCCCCCTGCCAAATTATTTAAACTCTTTCTTTATGTACAAAAATTAAAATCAGGGGCGCCTGGGTGGCTCAGTCAATTAAGCCTTCGGCTCAGGTCATGATCGCAGGGTCCTGGGATCAGAGTCTTACATCAGGCTCCCAAGGAGCCTGCTTTTCCCTCTCCCTCTGCCACTACCCCTGCTTGTGCTCTCTCTCAAATAAATAAAATCTTTAAAAAAAAATTAAAATAAACAGAAGGGTGTCTGGCTGGCTCAGTCAGTGGAGCATGCAACTCTCGATCTGCGGGTTGTGAGTTTAAGCTCCAAGTTGGGCTTAGAGCCCACCGGCCAAAAAAAAAGGCGGCGGGGGTGGGGGACCTCCTGGCTGGTTCAGTCGGTAGAGCATCGACTCTTGATCTCAGGGTCGTGAGTTTGAGCCCCATGTCAGGGGTAGAGTTTACTTAAAATTAATTAATTTAATTAAATTAAATCAATATTGAAATTGTTGACCTAAAAGATCAACTAGACAAGAAAAAGAGAAAACCAAGTCTCTATAATATAAATTCACTATAAGAAAGTAAACAGTATGATTACCTTTGCTAAATCTATCACAACTTCAGAGAGCTTGGGATAGCGTCTTTCAAGAGGTTCTGTTTCCTTGATTTCCGGCAACCTTACTCCAGCAAACACAGGATTTTTATAAAACAGCTCCTGATGTCTTGGAATTAGATTACCTGGAAGTGAGAATAGCACATATCTCTGTCATTATACATCATGATAGAAAGAGCAAAGAAATGGGGAAAGTGGATTGGACAAAAGAGTGGAATACTACTTATGGACTCGGGGCTCTCTCAGCATGCAAAATCAACCAAAACAGTGTTCTTATGGTGGTGGCATCCAGCAATCTTCATAGTGGTGTTAATGCAAGTTAACTCAAGAAAATTAACATTCTTATCTCAACCTACTCATTTAGAAAATTCACAAGCCACTATATATAGAAGTGAAATCGTAAGGGAGCACAGATAAAGGACAAGCAAAGAACATTTTATAATTTTTTAGATATAAGTACCAACACTTCATTTCTAACAACAAAGCGTAAAGTGCTGTCCAAAACAATGAAAATATCATTAGTCATATGATCCAAATCTAATCTAGATAAATCAGTTCCACCCTTTAAGAATTTAATTCTAAAATTAAGATTAAATTGTTTTAATTTTTTTAAATTAAAATTGTTTAAAAAATTCTTAAATCTACTGATTTTGTACCTGTGTCTAAGGTCTGATTTGAGCACTTCTATCTTTTTCTTCAATTTTAGTACCTAATCTAGTGTAAAATATGAAAATTCTGCTGTAAGAACCTATTGAATTGTTTATTGAATTTTTACCCTGGAAACTTAAAATCCAATAGTTAAATAACTCAAGTATTTTCCCATTATTTCCATTTTCCAAGTCCCATCTATGAACATGAAGTTGATATTTCAACAAATGTAAGAAGACTTTGATAGTCTAGCTTTAAAATTCTGTCCAAAGCACTAAGATTAAACTACCTAGGAAGTCTCTGTGTCTCTCAGTTTGAAGGAGAGGATGAGGGTAATAGTCATATTACACCAAACACTTGCTAACCCAAGGAAAATAAATCATCATTTGCATCCTCTACATGTGATTTACTGAGTGCAAAAGTACAGAAAAAATTTACAGTCTTTGCTCTTTTCTTTGTGGGGAGTGAGACAGGAGGGTGGATGAGAGCATGAATAAGACCATACGTCAGACAAGCCAAAGCCAGACTGAGAATGAATTAATATAGACAGATAGATGAGATTTTCCTATCTGCTCCCTACTGCCACTTAAAACACATACCATCTTTAACATACCAACAACTTGTAAAACCAAGACGAGCAAAAACATAAGGGAAAAACCTCTAAAATTTAAAATGCAGATGTATAATCTTACCTAAACACATCATAATATGATATAGCTGATCAATATCAGAATCTCCAGGAAAAAGGGGTTCCCCCATGAGCATTTCAGTCACCAGACAACCAATGGCCCACACATCAACAGCCCTGGAATAGAAGAAATGTGGTATAAAATCTGGCATCCTACTATGTTTATTGTCACTGAGTCTGTTCTGCATATTACTACTTGGTATTTTGGGTATTGAGAACAGTAGTAGAAGCAAGCTTTAAATTACCCATAAAAATACATTTCCCTATAAACTTCAAGTACTAATTCCCAATTTTACCCAAGTCAAATTTTCAGGAACTTCAATTATGTGACATAAGTGGGAAAAGGCTTCTGAAAAGTCAAAATCTTTATTATGTGTACTTTATTCTGGAAATAAGCCTTTTGGGTTTCCATTCAGAGCCTATTTGTTCTTTGTTTACACGTAACTCTAACAAGGTTGATCAGTCTATCCCACCATACACTGAAAACAGCATACCAGGGGTTGTCGGAGACACATTCAGTAACAACAAGGAGAACTGATAGTAACAGGGGAAAAAAATAGAAGAACCGTCTTAAAAATCAGTCACAAGAATTTAATGTGCTGGTGTCATTAGCATAGGGACAACTACCTTGAAATTTCTCTCTCTTTTTTTTTTAAGATTTTATTTATTTATTTAACAGAGAGAGAGAGAGAGAGAGCACAAGCAGGGGGAGCAGCAGGCAGAGGGAGAGGGAGGAGACTCTCCGCTGAGCAGAGAGCCCAACGACAAGGGGCTCTATCCCAGGACTCGGGGATCATGACCTGAGCTGAAGGCAGATGCTTAACCAACTGAGCCACCCAGGCGCCCCTACCTTGAAATTTCTTAAGGTCATAGCTGAATTATAAAATGGTACAGGGGCGCCTGAGTGACGCAGTAAGTTAGGAGTCCAACTCTTGGTTTCGGCTCAGGTCATGATCTCAGGGTCGTGAGATCCAGCCCTGCATTAGACTCCATGCTCTGCACAGAGCCTGCTTAAGACTCTCCCTCTGCCCCTGCCCCCTCTCTGAAGTAAATAATTTTTTAAAAAAATAAAATAAAATGGTACAAAACTTACAGTATAACAATAAAATGAGAACTGAGAGTAATCAAGAAAATATTAAATGATGTGTGCACTGAAAACACAGAAAATACAGAAAACATTTTAGAAAGATTTCTACCCAAAGCAGTAGAAGTTACCATCCCTTCTCTGAAGAATTCATTCATGCAGATAATTCATGTTTTAAAAACACTTCACTCAATTATGTTTCCACCCCAATTTGCCAGCTCCACCTTGCCTCATTCCAACAGTGTCAGACTTATCCAACGTTCCCTCTCTTTACAAGTGATAAACATATCTATTTCCGACCCATCGTAAAACACAGACCACTTACTTACCTTGATTTCCCTACCTTTAAAATAAGTATGCTTTCCCAACTCATTGCACAAAAAAAACCTTTAAAGGAGAAGCACCAAAAAGAACAAGTCACCTTATAAATCTCCCTAAATGCAAAACTTCCTTTCAGTGTTAGAGGGATCTTTTATTATATTAGAAACATTCCATTTTATCAAGAAAAAAGTATTAAATCTGCCCTCCCTGCCCTCCACCCCCTTGTTGATATCTTACTTGCCATACTTGACATCACCAACCAATAGTTCTGGAGCTCTGTACCATCGGGTTGCCACATAATCAGTATAAACTTCCCCAGGGGCTGCCAATGTTCGCGCAAATCCAAAATCACACAACTTGACAACGCCAGACTGGGAGACTAATATATTCTCTGGCTTTATATCTCTGTGTATGATCTAAGAAAAAAAAACAGAATATGACACATATGGGCACATCAAGTTAGGCAAATTATTTTTTGAGTGCCTGCCATGTGCAGGGTACTGTTTTTGTCCCTATGATGAATACAAATAAAAGCATATAAAATTGTTCCTGGCTTTAAAGTAACTGGGACCTGGCTAGGCAAGAAAGGACACTTATGCCTGAAATTTCACTTAAACAATCAAAGATATTGGATGAAATATATATTACTAAATACCAAATCAATTGTTCTATTAATGACTACTCTCAAGACTAATGGAGTAAGGCTATCACTGAACACTAGAGTGGTCATGGAAAATTTTTATGAAAGGGGTGCCTTCTAATATAGGTCTCTAATACTACGTGCGACCTGGATAAATATAGAAATGGAAGGACAATCCGAGTGAAGGAGAGTAAAAGAGCGAAGCCTGGTCCAAACTTCAGGCTAGGCAAGTGTCTCATTAAGTATGGTATCTGGTAAGTTAATCATTGGCAAAATAATTATTTAAACTAAATACTTACATTGTGACTGTGACAAAATCCAATTCCATTAATAATCTGAAACAAATACTTTTGAACCAGTTGGTAGTCTAATCCATTGGGAAAGAGCTCCAAGTCATCAAGAATTGTATGGTCAACAAATTCAAAGACTAGGTACCATCGTTTTTTTTTCTTACACACTTCCAACAGATTCACCAGATTTTCATGCCTCAGTTGCTGTTGTAAAAAAAAATGCAAAATCATTTTTACAACATTGAATTATTTAGCAATCAGTCACAATCTAAAATCTTAGCATAAGAAAAACATATAAATAAAATTCATGAACAGTATAAATTGTTAAAAGAATATTCTTGTTTTTCAATTATAGTCAAAAGACCATACTGCCCTATTCTCCTCTCAAAGAACACAATAAAACCAATGAGAAAAAAAAATGTAGCTCCATCTTTGATGAAACTAAGCAGGATCTATGACCCCTACCCACAACAAATGAGGTGGGACTGCCAAATGTAGTCAAGGTCAAAACAGAAGTTTAGGAAGCTACCAAGAGATGGCCTGTGGCTAAAAAGCTGGGAGAGCAGAGTAATCCAAAATTGGTGACATACCCTGAAAAGGAAAAACAAAAAAACAAAAAAACAAAAAACTCCTTTGATAAAATAGGAACAAGATTCATGGGCTGTCAGTGAAAGCAACCCTAGAACTGAATGGTACCAAGGAACAGCAGGGAAGTGAGGCCTGAATAATCACACAGAAACTCCTCCGCTGGAAGCAATCTCTTGGTGAGGCCAAATGGATGGCAAAATAACTCATTATGAACAAACCAGCAAATGCAAGGATAACAGAAGTCAATCCCACAAATCAGGCTTGCATTGTAAGGAACATTGTGAACCATGGTGGATTCCTGCTAGCCTGGAACAAGATCACAGCTTCTCCCCCAAATGAACTTTCTACAGATAGCTAGTCCAGGAAGGGCTTACTTTGTTACAAGATAAGAAACAATCAAAAAGAAATCAATCCAGGATCTATTCAAAGATACTATAAGAAAAGAGGAAGAAAGGGGAAGGAAACAGAAATGGTGGATGAATACTCATTAGATAATGTCGCCACCATTAAAGGGAAAGAAACTACTAGAACACAGCCCTGAAAACCTTCAACGAAATAATGATCCAGGAAATTTATACCCAACAAAACTGTCATTCATATAAAAGATGACAATGAAAATTCTGAATATAAACAGTGAATCCATTAGTGAGGGACTAAGTCTTAGACAAATATGGGCATCATGGTCACAAAACAGAAAGTGAATATTTAAAACCTAACAAGGCACAAATGATATTACTAACAAATTTTGAAGAAAGAAGAAAAGATGCAAACAAGAGTGTATGTGTGCTGATTTCCTTGTCAATGGGTCAAAATTATATTTTCAAACTGAAATTTTAAATTACAAGGCCTAATTATAGGTTTCATGGTAAACACTAAGATAAATAAGATGTTTTTGAAAATCAGATGAGTGGCAGAGAAAAGGAAATAGAAACATAATAATTACAAAGGATTAAGTATATATATAATTCTATAGTTATAAAAGTAACAAATAGTAAAAAAAATAGGAAAAAAATAGGAAAAAGTAAAAAAATCCTAACAAATAATTACAAAAGGTAATTTCCAAATTATCAAAGGAAACATATCCAATATTTTAAACATAATTCAGAGATTATATAGAAAAATATTTTTAAAGGTGTACTAAAACAGCATAATATTATAAATAATGATAACCAATATTTACATACTCCTTACTATGTTCCAGACACTATTCAAGCACAAAAACCCTATGAAATAGATACCATCATTATTCTCTTTTATAGATGAGGAAACTAAAGCACACAGAAGTTAAGTAACCCGTCCAAGGTCACAAAGCAATAACTGCTAGAGGCAGGATTAGAACCCAGTCACTGTGACCTCTGTCTTTTCCTGAAAACATTTCATTTTTGTTTAGTTCCTCCTCCATGTCTAGAATGTCTGCAATATAAGCACACCCAGACCTGCAGCTGACTTGAATGCAAAATATTTAGATTTCTTATTCTTCACCACTAAGCCATACTGACATTGTTTTTAAGATTTTATTTATTTATTTGAGAGAAAGAGAGCAGGAGGAGGGAGAGGGAGAAACAGACTGCTCGCTGAACAGGGAGCCTGATGTGGGGCTTGATCCTGGGACTCCGGGATCATGACCTGAGCTGAAGGCAGATGCTTAACCGACTGAGCCACCCAGGCACTCCCATACTGACTCTTAAAGTGAAAACTAAGACTGCACTTATCTGTTACATCACAACTATAAATGGGCTAAACTCACCTATTAAAATAAAAGATTCCAGATTGAATCACAAAGCACTTTCCAAATATATCACTGGTTAAGGGAATTAAGGGGTATCCATACAACGAAATAAACCACAGCAATTAAAAAGAAAAAGGTAGAGGCAGCTGGGTGGCTCAGTCCATTAAGCGTCTGCCTTCGGCTCAGGTCATGATCCTAGGGTCCTGGGATCGAGCCCCACATCGGGCTTTCTGCTCAGTGAGGAGTCTGCCTCTCCCCCCTCTTGTGCTCTCTCTCACGCTCTCTCTCTCTCAAATAAATAAACACAATCTTAAAAAAAAAAAAGAAAAAGAAAAAGGCAGTTTGATGTCTACTGATATGCAATAATCACTAAGATATATTAAGAGAAAAAAGCAAGATGCAGGTCAGTGTGCAGAGTATGTTGTCATTTGATACACACACACACACACACACACTGCTCCATATACATCCATATTTGTGTATATGAATAAAATCCCTCTGATGGATATAGTTGTTTATAGAAGATATCACTAGTCAGCATACAAAGGTGGCAGGGAAACTCAATCAAATTTTATAGCACATCATGCGTTACCTTTTCAAAAATCAAGGTAAGTAGATAAATAAAATATGTATCAGTGTGTGAAAAGAGAAACTGAAGCACATTAAAATTTATGTGAGCTTATTTGATCAAACGTCAATTTGCACAAGGCATCATCAAACTGAAAGACGTTAAGAGTACTCTAGTGGTAGAAGCTAAGGGAAAGGATTTTATAGAGCAGACGTGGAAGCAAAGTGAGGAAATTATTTGGTTGGCTGTCCTGTATGTGGTTGCATTACTGGGAAAAGCCTAGTTTGCTGTTTGTGAGTGGTTGTTTTTAAGTTCCAATATCTGAACTGGAGCAGACTCACAAGTGGAAACCTTTGCAGGAACCAATGCCAAGGCAGGAAAACCTGAACTGCAATTGACAAATTACTGGAGGCTCAGCGTGGACAAATCTAAAAGTTAAAAACTCCAGAAGAACCCAATCACAGAGGGGCCCCCACAACATTGTGAGATTTATCTCCAGGAGCTTAGCCAGATTCCCACAGTCAATTTTGGAGAAAACTCTCCTCCTTCCCCAGAAGGAGGAGAAAGGAACCATTCTGAGATATGCCAGAGCTGTGTTCTTAACAAGGCCTGCCAGCAAAAACTAGTTAAGCAGAGTCTAAGCAGTTGTGGTATTATCAGAGCCTAACTGGCCTGAGGAAGGGAAATACTCAACTTCATCCTACTCTAGCCATCCTGTCCCACCTAAGGAAGGGAGAAAAAACTGAGAAACACTTGCAAAGTTCACTGTCCAGAAGTATAGGCAGACTAAAAGACTGAGACCTACCATAAGACTATAAAGCTCTTTGCCTCCCCCTTACCTCACCTCCACATTACTAAAGCCTATTTACAGCAGTTCCTTCTACCCAGGACATCATGCCCAGCTATCAAGAAAATATTACAAGAGGGACGCCTGGGTGGCTCAGTCGGTTAAGCATCTGCCTTCAGCTCAGGTCTGATCATCTGCCTTCAGCTCAGGTCATGATCCCAGGGTCCTGGGATGGAGCCCTGCATCGGGCTCCCTGCTCAGCGGGGAGTCTGCTCCTCCCTCTGCCTGCCACTCCCCCTACTTGTGTTCACTCTCTCTCTCTCTGACAAATAAATAAATTTTTTAAAAAGAATAAAAAAAAAGAAAATATTACAAGATATGCCAAGGGGCGCCTGGGTGGCTCAGTTGGTTAAGCGGCTGCTTTCGGCTCAGGTCATGATCCCAGGGTCCTGGGATCGAGCCCCACATCGGGCTCCCTGCTTTGCGGGAAGCCCACTTCTCCCTCTCCCTCTGCCTGCCTCTCTGCCTACTTGTTCTCTCTATCTCTCTGTCAAATAAATAAATAAAATCTTTAAAAAAAAAAAAAAAAAGATATGCCAAAAGGCAAAAAACAAGAGACAGAACAAGTATCAAAACCAGACATGGCAGGGATGCAGGAATTTAAAGCAGTTATGATTGATCTGCTAAGGGCTGTAATGGGTAAAGTTGACAGCATGCAATAACGGATGGGCAATGGAAGCAGACAGATGAAAATCCTAAGAGCCAAAAAGAAACGCTGGAGAGAGGCGCCTGGGTGGCTCAGTTGTTAAGCGTCTGCCTTCAGCTCAGGTCATGATCCCAGGGTCCTGGGATCAAGCCCCGCATCGGGCTCCTTGCTTGGCGGGAAGCCTGCTTCTCCCTCTGCCACTCCCCCTGCTTGTGTTCCCTCTCTCGCTGTGTCTCTATCTTCAAATAAATTAATAAAATCTTTAAAAAAAAAAAAAGAAACGCTGGAGATAAAAAACACTAATAAAATGAAGAATGTCTTTGATGGGTTTATTTGTAGACTAGACACACCTGAGGAAATAATCTCTAAGCTAGAGGATATGTCAATAGAATTCTCAAAAAACAAAAATAAAAGAGAACAGGGACAAGAAAAGAAAAATACCCAAAGACTGTAGGACAACTATAAAAGGTATAACATACATGTAATGGGAATACCAGAAGAAGAAGGAAGAGAGAAAGGAACAAAGAAAATATTTGAGGGGCGCCTGGGTGGCTCAGTCGTTAAGCATCGGCCTTCGGCTCAGGTCATGATCCCGGGGTCCTGGGATCAAGCCCCACATCGGGCTCCCTGCTCCGCGGGAAGCCTGCTTCTCCCTCTCCCACTCCCCCTGCTTGTGTTCCCTCTCTCACTGTGTCTCTCTCTGTCAAATAAATAAAATCTTAAAAAAAAAAAAAAGAAAATATTTGAAACAATAATGATTGACAATTCCTCAAAATTGATATCAGATACCAGACCACAGATCCAGGAAGCTCAGAGAACACCAAGCAGGATAAATTCCAGGGAAAAAACAAACAAAAAACCTACACATAGGCATATCATTTTCAAAATATAGAAAATAAAAGATGATGAAAAAAATCCTGAAAGAAGCCAGAGGACAGAAACATCTTACCTACCCAGAAACAAAATAAGAATTACATCCACCTTCTCCTCAGAAACCACACAAGCAAGGAGAGTGGAGAGAAATATTTAAAGTTTTGAGAGAAAAAACCACCAACCTAGATTTCTGTATCCTGCAAAATAATACTTCAAAAGTAAAGGAAAAATAGAGTTTTGAGACAAACAGAAATTGGGGAAATGTGTTGCCAGTGGACCTACCTTGCAAGAAATGTTAAAAGAAATTCTTTAGAGAGAAGGAAAATAATATAGGCCAAAAAATCTGGTCTACATAAAGGAAGGAAGAGCATCAAAGGAGTAAGTGAAAGTAATATAAAAACTTTATTTTCCTTATTCTTTTTTTTTTTAAAGATTTTATTTATTTATTTGACAGAGAGAGAGATAGCGAGAGCAGGAACACAAGCAGGGGGAGTGGGAGACGGAGAAGCAGGCTTCCCGCAGAGCAGGGAACCCGATGCAGGGCTGGATCCCAGGACCCTGGGATCATGACCTGAGCCGAAGGCAGACGCTTAATGACTGAGCCACCCAGGTGCCCTATTTTTCTTATTCTTAATTGATATAACAGATAAGTTTGTTCAAAATAATAAGAGCAATAATGTATTTGATCATATATGCTTATGAATATATCTTATGTATATATATGCTTAGGTATGCTTAAATATAAGTGAGATGTGTGGCAGCAATGATACAAGAGACAGGATTAAGGAATTAGGATTACTTTATTATTAAACATTACTCATACACACGGGAAGTGGTATAGTGTGTATCTGAAAGTGGATTTGGATTAGTTGCAAATGTATGTTGCAAATTGTAGGGCAACCACTAAAAAAAAAAAAATTTAAAAAGAACTCTAACTGATAAGCTAAGAAAGGAGGAAAAAAATGGAATCATATTAAATACTCAATTACAACCACAAAAGGCAGAAAAAGAGTGGAAGACAAAAACAGAAACAAAGAACAAGGGCAACAAATTGAAAATAGTAACAAATATGGTAGATATTAACCCAACTATATCACAAAACAGTCACTTTGAATATCAATGATCCAAATGCACCAATTAAAAGAAGCAGATTGTCAGAATGTGGATCAAAACAAACTTACCATATGTTATCTATAAGAAATACACATTAAGTATAAAAATACATATAAATTAAAAGTAAATGGATAGAGGGGCACCTGGCTGGTTCAGTCAGTAGAGCATGCAACTCTTGATCTCAGGGTTATGAGTTCGAGCCCCATGTTGGGTGTAGAGATAACTTAAAAATAAAATCTTTAAGATAAATAAATAAGGTAAATTAAATGGATGAAGAAAATATACCACACTAATCAAAAGAAAGCAGGAGCAGTTATTCCAGACTAAACCAACCTGCAAAGTAAGAAAAGTTATCAAAGATAAAGAGGGCATTACATAATTAAAAGGTGTCAATTCTCCAAGGAGACATAATAATTCTTAACATGTATGTGCCTAACAACAGAGCATCAAACTATATGAGGTAAAAACTATATGAGGATAGAACTGCAGGGAGAAATAAACAAATCCACTATCATAGTTGGAAATGTCAACCATTCCTCTCAGAAATAGATAGATCCAACAGGTAGAAAATCAGTAAGGACACACAGTTAAATTCAACAACACCATCAACCAACTTGTTATAGCTGACATCTATAGACTACCCAACAGCAGAATTCACGTTTTTCTCAAGTTCAAATGGAACATTCACCAAGATAGACCACATTATAGGCCACAAAACACACCTTAACAAATTTAAAATAATAGAAATCATGGGGCGCCTGGGTGGCTCAGTCGTTAAGCGTCTGCCTTCGGCTCAGGTCATGATCCCAGGGTCCTGGGATCGAGCCCCACATTGGGCTCCCTGCCCTGCGGGAAGCCTGCTTCTCCTTCTCCCACTCCCCCTGCTTGTGTTCCCTCTCCCACTGTGTCTCTCTCTGTCAAGTAAATAAATAAAATCTTTAAAAAAAAAAGAAAGAAAAAAAAGAAACCACACAATGTCTGCTCTTGTACCATAATGGAATTAAACTAGAAATCAATAACAAGAGGATAACTAGAAAATTCCAAAATTTTGGAGTGTGGAGATTAAACAACACACTTCTAAAATGAAAACATAGACTATCAGTTCCACCTTTCTCTTTCTCTCTCTCTCACTTTCTCTGTGCTTTTATTTTTAACAGCTGGTGACTACCACATTTGGTAGGGGTAGATAACTCAGACCGACTCTCCTATTGAGAATTCTTAAAAAGTTGGACAAAATATTTTAAAATCTTCTTAAACATATAAAAGACCCAAGAAGACAGTGAGGAATTACTGGGCCAAAATCAAGAACAGGAGAACTCAGAGAGTTAATTCCAGTACTTAAGCTGATTTTGCCATCAAGTAACAGGTGTGTAACTGAGTTTGGAGTTTTGTGGCTTGTTGAGGCTAAGAAGGAAGGAAAGGTAAAAGTCTTCCTTCCAAATGCCTTCCAAAGGTGGGGTCTCTGAAGCCCAGTTTAAACTGGGACCCTAAAAACTACACCTTCTCCAGTAAAAATGGACAGAAATTCTGAACCAGTCCTCAGTAGACTTCACTTTAGCCTCAAATTAGTCCTAAAAAAATAATATTTCAATACAAACAATGTCCAGTGAAAAATCAAAGACATACAGAGAAATACGATACCACAAATAAAAACTATTGGAACATAAAGAAAACCAAAGCAGATACAGAATGAGTTCAGATATTGGGGAATTATGCTTAAAAAGAAAAAAGTCAACCTCAAAAAACTGAGGGAACTTGAGGCGCCTGGCTGGCTCAGTTGGTAGAACACGGGGCTTATGATCTCTGGGTTGTGAGTTGGAGCCCTATGTTGGGGGTGGAGTTTAAGTAAGTAAGTAAATAAATAAATAAATACTAAAACAAAAAAGCAAAGCTTAAAAAAAAAATGGGGCTCCTGGCTGGCCCAGTTGACAGAGCATATGACTCTTGATCTCTGAATTGAGTATAGAGCTTACTTAAAAAAAAATGTTTTGAGGGAACTTGAAATCAGAAAAAGTGATATAGCAGATTTAGAACCAAATAAAAATTTAGAACAGAATAGTATAATCATTTCTGTTTACCATAACAGTAGACTAGGTAATTTATAACAACTCTCATACTGAGTACAAGTAGAAAAGCTGGACAAAATTATAAAACCACTATTCTAAGGGACAAGAGAGATAAGATAATAAAGAATATCTAGATAAGATCTTGAAGATGGAGACCCAGGAAGTGAGCCAAGCAATTAGAGCTATTTTTTTTAAACCCTGGAAACAGGGGCGCCTGGGTGGCTCAGTCGGTTGGGCGGCTGCCTTCAGCTCAGGTCATGATCCTGGGGTCCTGGGATCGAGCCCCACGTCCGGCTCCCTGCTCAGCGGAGAGCCTGCTTCTCCCTCTCCCTCTGCCTGCCACTCTGCCTACTTGTGCTCTCTCTCTCTCTGTCAAATAAATAAATAAAATCTTTAAAAAATAAATAAATAAATAAACCCTGGAAACATACCAATTCAGAGAGAAGATTAAGAGTCTGAGTGGCACTTTTGACAGTCTTGTGGCCTAACGTAATAGTGATTGGTGTCTGGGGACCATCAAGGTAGAAAGAAGGGGTACAGCCTGATGAGACACTTTCACTTTGGGTTGGCCCTAAAAGTCCACAAACTATGGTAAGGGTGAATAATAACTAGGCATTCTCACGGACTACAATTCAAATTCAAATAATCTTAATTCCTCAAATTGGATTAAGATGATGGCACAATGTTAGGTTTCCTTGTGTACCCTCAAGAGTGCCCTCAAGAGGGGTGCCTGGGTGGCTCAGTCGTTAAGCGTCTGCCTTCAGCTCAGGTCATGATCCCTGGGTCCTGGGATTGAGCCCCACATCGAGCTCCCTGCTCGGCAGGAAGCCTGCTTCTCCCTTTCCCACTTCCCCTGCTTGTGTCCCCTCTCTCTGTGTCTCTATCAAATAAATAAATACAATATTAAAAAAAAAAAAAAAGTGCCCTCAAGAGCCTCATAGAAACAAATACAACTCCTCTCAGGGGAAAGATATCATCCAGAGACTCAAGCTATGTATACAATTTTTAAAAATTAATACAGGCATATCAAAAAGTTAACTTAATAAAAAACCAGGAGAAAAAAACCAAACAATAGAAATAAACATATGGGAGATCCAGATAATAGGTACTAGATAAAGACTTTAGAAAAGCCTAGGGGCGCCTGGGTGGCTCAGTTGTTAAGTGTCTGCCTTCGGCTCAGGTCATGATCCCAGGGTCCTGGGATCGAGCCCCACATCGGGCTCCCTGCTCTGCGGGAAGCCTGCTTCTCCCTCTCCCACTGCCCCTGCTTGTGTTCCCTCTCTCACTGTCTCTCTATCTGTCAGATAAATAAATAAAATCTTTAAAAAAAAAAAAAAGAAAAGACTAATTTAAGTAGTCAAGAAAGAACAATAGTTTTGGCAGCAAAATGGAAACTATAAAAAAAAAAAAAAATCCAATGGAAATACCAGAATTGAAAAATATATCTTTAATTAAGAATTCAATGCTTAATTATAAAAGTTGATTGGAAATAGTTGAAACAGAGCTACTGAATTGGAGGATAGGTCAGAAGAAAATATCTAGAATGAAGCAGGGAAAAATGAAAGGTTGAAAAACACAGTATAAGAGACATATGGGGAAGGTCTAATATATGAAACTGAATTCTTTTTTTTTTTTTAAGATTTTATTTATTTATCTGAGAGAGAATGAGATAGAGAGCATGAGAGGGGGGAGGGTCAGAGGGAGAAGCAGACTCCCTGCTGAGCAGGGAGCCCGATGCGGGACTCGATCCCGGGACTCCAGGATCATGACCTGAGCCAAAGGCAGTCGCTCAACCAACTGAGCCACCCAGGCGCCCCTGAAACTGAATTCTTAAATGGAGAAGAGAGAATAAGACAGTAGCAATACATGAAACAATAATAGCTGGGAATTTTCTAAAAGTGACAAATGACATTATTTTACAGATGCAAGAGACATAAATTCAAAGTAAATAAATATAAAGAAACCCACATCGAGGCACATTATTGTAAAATTGCTGAAAATCAAAGAGAAAACCTTAATACATCCAAAAGAAAAAAAGACATACTAAGAAATATCTGACATTTCAATAGAAGCAATGAAAACCAGAGGAACAGTGGAATGATACCTTGAACACACTGAATGTAATGAACTGCCAACTTAGAATCCTATATCCTTTGGAAATAGTCTTTTAAGCAGAAAGTAAAATAAAGACTTTTTTTCAGACAAACAAAAGTGGACAGCATTTCTTACCAGTGGATCTGTTTTAAAGAAAATAAAGGATATGTTTTAAATACAAGGGAAATGACCCTAGATGGGAGCTCAGAAGTATAAGAATGATTGATGAGTAATGGGAAGGGTAAATATCAGATATGTCCTAATAAATACTGACTGAACATTTGGGAAGGGATTTAACTATATGTAGAATTAAAATACATAGCAGGGATATCACATATATCTGTAGTGATTCACTAGAATGAATATGACTGTGAGATACTGGCACAAACTCAGACAAACAGACCAATGGGACAGAATAAAGAGTAGAAAAGTCACCCCTACATATAAGGAAATATGGCAAATGAGGAATTCAGAGCAGTGGAGAAAAGATGGTATTTTCAGTAAATGTTTCTGGGACAACCGGACATCAATAAAGGAAAAATAAGACTTGACTGTGCCATACACCATAGTTAAGATCAATTCTAGGTGTATTGAAATATAAATACGAAAACCAAAGCTATTAAGCTTCTAAATGATAATATAGAAGGATACCCGAATCTCTTAAGTAGTAAAAGACTTCTTAAGCAGATATAAATGGCACCAACCATAAAAGAAAATATTAAAAACTTGACTACATTGAAACTGACTACTGTTGAGTAAAAGATGACACTAAGAGAGTGAAAAAAAAAGCTTTTTATGAGGATGATAAGTAAAATTAAACTATAGTGGTTAGGAATGCTTGTTTATTTGGTAAATGTGGGGGAAAAATCATGGCAGTGATTAACATACAAGTCAGGATAGTGTTTACCTTAAAGGAGAAGGAAGGGGCTAGAGTGACTGGGATAGTACAAGAAAAGCATTGTTGACACTGTTTGATTTCTTGACCTGGTGGTGGTTCTATGAATGTTTGCTTTCCAATAATTCATTAAGCTATAATTATATTTTTGTGCACTATCTATATATTGGTTATATTTCATAATAAAAAGTCATTTAAAAATACAATACTCAAAATTAACAATTCAGTGATGGGGATTAATCATAATGAGGAGAAAATTAGTGAACTAAATGATGAATCAGAATAAATTATGCAGAACAGTGCATAGAGAGACAAATAGATGAAAAGAAAAACAGGTAAAAGACAGATAATTCAACAAGAAGATTTATGTTAACTGAAGCCCAAAAACAGAAGAAAGGGAATGAGTTGAAATAATATTTGAAGAAATAATAAGTGAGAATTTTCTGGAATTAATGGAAGAAATCATATCATAGATTCATAAAGACTTCAATGAAGCAAGATAAATTAAAAGATACCCAAACTAGACACACTATAGTGAAATTTCAGAAAAACAAGATCAAAGAGAAAATTTTAAGTAGCCAGAAAACAAAACTAACTTATGCTGATTAGAATTAGGATAGTTGGGCGCCTGGGTGGCTCAGTTGGTTAAGCGACTGCCTTCGGCTCAGGTCATGGTCCTGGAGTCCCGGGATCGAGTCCCGCATCGGGCTCCCTGCTCAGCGGGGAGTCTGCTTCTCCCTCTCCCGCTCCCCCCTCTTGTGCTCTCTCTCTCTCCCATTCTCTCTCTCAAATAAATAAATAAAATCTTTAAAAAAAAAAAAAAAAAAGAATTAGGATAGTTGTGCAGCACCTGGGTGGCTCAGTCAGCTGAGTATCTGACTCTTGGTTTTGGCTCAGGTCATGATTTCTGGGTTGTAGGACTGAGCCCTGCATCAGGCTCCACACTCAGCACGGAGTCTGCTTGAGATTCTCTCCCTCTGTCCCTCCCCCCTCAAATAAATAAATAAAATCTTAAAAAAAAAAAAAGAAAAACGTGGGGTGCCTGGGTGCCTCAGTTGGTTAGGTGTTTGCCTTCAGCTCAGGTCATGGTCCCAGGGTCCTGGGATCGAGCCCCACATCGGGCTCTCCACTCAGTTGGGGGTCTGCTTCTCCCTCTGCCTCTGTGATCTCTCTTGCTTTCACTCTCTCTCAAATAAATAAATAAAATCTTTAAAAAAAAAAAAAAAAGAATTAAATACTTGTGACCTGGATAGAGAAGGAAGGAAGTAGTGCCTGGAGGAGACATAAGGGGAGCTTATGAAGTGATTTTAATGTTCTCTCTCTTGACTTACATGGTGGTAACATGGAGTTGTTTAATTTTTTAAAATACACAGAGATGTATTCTTATGAGATATACACTTTTCTATATGTCCATTTTATGTCAATAAAAAGCTGAATGGAAAAAAAAAGATGCAGAAATAAAAAAATAAGTGTATAAAAGAGCAGCAACTGGACTGACACCTGACTTCCCAGGAGCACAATGGAAGCCAGAGGGCAAAGCAATGTTACTTTCATTTTGTTGGAAGAAAACAACTGCCAACCTAAAATTCCATACACAGCAAAAATATCTTTCAGGGATGACAGCAAAAAAGACACTTTCATGCAAACTAAAAATGAAATGTTTTGTCTACAGTAGATCCTCACAAAAGGAAATCCTAAATAATACACTCCAAGAAGAGAAGAGATCCCAGATAAATGGCCAGGTTTGCAGAAGAAAAGGAAGAACAAAGAAAGTTATAGGTAAATATAAACCTAAATGAACACTGAACAATAATTATGTCTTATGATGTTTAAAAAATATATAAAAATAAATAAATGAATAAATAAATAAAAATATGTAAGAGTTAATATACAACAATGTTAGCATATAAGATAGAAGGGAATAACCAGAGATAAGTATTGTAAGGATGTGTACTACCTAGAAGAAGAATACAAGTATCAGATAATGTTAGACTTCAAGAAATGTCTATGATAACCACTAAAAAGTGAGAAATACGATGTATAATTTTTAAATTATTAGAGGGAAATAAAGAAAGGATAAATGTAATTAATCCAAAGAAAGAAAAGAAAAAGAAAGACAAAAGCAGTAAGACAAATGGCACATATTAAGATGGTAGATTTAGGGCGCCTGGGTGGCTCAGTCATTAAGCATCTGCCTTCAGCTCACGTCATGATCCCAGAAGTCCTGGGATCAAGCCCCACAACGGGCTCCCTGCTCAGCGGGGAACCTACTTCTCCCTCTCCAGCTCCCCTCTGCTTGTGTTCCCTCTCTTGCTGTCTCTCTCTGTCAAATAAATAAATAAAATCTTAAAAAAAAAAAAAGATGGTAGATTTATACTGAAATATACCAGAAATTGCATTACGTGTAAATAGACTAAATATTCCAATTAAAAGGCAAAGGTTGTCAAACAAGATGAAAAGCAAAATGTGACCATATGATGTTTACAGGAGACACATTTAAACAAGAATTGAGAAACTTCCAAGCAAAAATGTATAAAAAGACATGCTATGCAAACACTAACCAAAATTAAATAGTGTAGCTTTAATAGTTTCACACAAAACAGACTGTAAGACAAAACATTAATAATTTATTTCATGATGCTAAAACATTTGATTCAACATGTATAATAATTCTAACTTTAATGCACTAATAACATAGCTTTTCTGTTTGTAAGGTTAAACATGAAATGAACTACCATGAAAAACAGACAAATCAATAAACTCAGAGGAAGTTTTTTTTTTTTAAAAGAGAAAGCACTTTTAAAAAGCACTCTTTTTTTAAGAGAGGGAGCAGCAGGCTCCCTGCTGAGCAGGGAGCCCGATGCGGGGCTCGATCCCAGGACCCTGGGATCATGACCTGAGCCGAAAGCAGATGTTTAACGACTGAGCCACCCAGGCGCCCCTCAGAGGAAGATTTTAGCATATTTCTTCTCAGTACTAGATAGAAAAAGCATACAAAAAATCAGTAATAATTTAGAAGATTTAGAAGATTTAAATAACACAGACTTAATGGAATACTTTTCAAGCACACAAGTAATTTTTTTTTCATTGACTTATACTCTGAGCCAAAAAAGAAAGTATCAAAAAATTTGAAGGGCGGGGGGGCTCCTGGGTGGCTCAGTCAGTTAAGGGTCTACCTTCAGCGGTTTAGCATCTGCCTCCAACTCAGGTCATGATCCCGGGGTCCTGGGATCAAGCCCCATATCTGACTCGCTGCTCAGCAGGGAGCCTGCTTCTCCTTCTCCCTCTGCCTGCTGCTCCCCCTGCTTGTGCACATGCTCACTCTCTCTTTTTCTGTCAAATAAATAAATAAAATCTTAAAAATTTTTTTAAAGGGATAAAATGTTACATAGTATATATTCAGATTATAAGGGCCTTGCTTGGCCCCTGGGAACTTGGATTTCATGAGGGTTCCCTTCATCTCCAGACCTGATAAAGTGGATCAATGTACAAAAAGTTAAAAATAGGGGCACCCAGGTGCCGCAGTCAGTTAGGGGCAGCCTTCGGCTCAGGTCATGATCCCAGGGTCCTGGGATCGAGCCCTGTGTCAGGCTCCCTGCTTCTCCCTCTGTGCCTCCCCCTACTCCTGTGTGCTCTCCCTCTCTCTCTCAAATAAATAAATAAAATCTTTTTTAAAAAAGTAAAAAATAGAGCTACCCTACGACCCAGCAATTGCACTATTAAGTGTTTATCCAAATGATACATAATGATCTGAAGGGGCACATGCACCCCAGTATTTATAGCAGCAATGTCCACAATAGCCAAACTATGGAAAGCGCCTAGATGTCCATCAACAGATGAATGGATAAAGAAGATGTGGTGTGTATACACACACATATATATATATATATATATATACACATATATATGCATATATAATGGACTATTACTCAACCATCAAAAAGAATGAAATTTTGCCATTTGCAATGACATGGATGGAACTAGAGGGTATTATGTGAAGCGAAATAAGTCAGAGAAAGAAATATATCATATGATTTCACTCACATGTGGAATTTAAGAAACAGAATAGATGAACATAGGGGAAGGGAAGGAAAAATAAGACAAAAACAGAGAGAGAGAGCAACCATAAGAGACTCTTAAGTATAGGGAACAAACTGAGGGCTGCTGGAGGGGAGATGGGTTGGGGGAAGGGATAACTGGGTAATGGGCATTCAAGAGGGCACTGGATGGAATGAGCACTGGGTGTTGTATGCAACTGATGAATCACTAAATTCTACCTCTGAAACTAATAATATATTATATGTTAATTAAATTGAATTTAAATTTTTTTAAAAAATTAAATTTAAAAAAGAAAAGAAAAGAAAGAAGATCAAACATTGGTTCTTTCTAAAGATAAATAAAATTGATAAGCTTTTGGTGAGACTGATTACAGAGAGAGAGAGATCACATAGCAGGCCTGAGACTTAGAAAGGTCTGCTTGCAAAGTGAGCCCTTGCTTGGCCCCTGGGAACTTGGATTTCATGAGGGTTCCCTTCATTTCCAGAACTGATAAAGTGGCTCAATGTACAAAAAAAATTGTTTATGCTGAATATCTGCATTCCTTCTGGGATTCTGGAATTTTGGTAGAGCCAGGCAGAGGGTGTCTACATGAACATCACCCAATAAAAACCCTGGACGCTGAATCTCCTGAATCTCCTTGGTAGACAGTATTTCATGTGTGTTGTCACAGCTTGCTTTTGGAAAAAACAAGTGCATCCTGTGTGACTCCACTGGAAGAGGATTCTTGGAAACCTGTGACAGGTTTCCTCTGGAATGCACCCCATGTACCTTTTCCTTTGCTGATTTTGCTTTATATCCTTTCACTGTAATAAATCATAGCCATGAGTACAACTATATGCTGAGTGCTCTGAGTCCTCTTATTGAATCATGGAACATGGAGTGTCTTTAGGACTCCCAACACTCCCAACATAGATAGAGATAGATAGATAGATAGATAGATAGATAGATAGATAGATAGATAGATAGATACAGAAAGAAGCAACAAATACTTTCAAAATCATGTTTATATTCATAGGATAAATGAATATGCATATATAATTATTTTATTTGTTTATTGTCAAAAAAGAAATTTATGTCTTAAATCTTGGCATGGAAATTAATATAAAAACAGTAATTTTTTTCTAAAAATGTAATCTTGGTCAAGAAACAACTTATTTTTTTAACTCAATATTGGTATTTACTCACCTTTAGTAACTTGATTTCTCGCATAGCAATTTTTTTAACCATTTTGTCATCATCACTTTCTAAGAACTTCTTGATGGCCACAATTCTTCCACTATCTTTATTCCTACACTTCATCACCATTCCATAGCTCCCTTCTCCAACCAATCCTAGGTTCTCATATTTTTCCATTTTAATTCAAAACCGGTAGGAATTCTTGCTGTGGAAACCAAAACACAGAGTTAATAATGTTGAGTATATTAATTTCTTCCACCTTCCCAGTAAATTAATTCTTCCACACTTGTTTTCCAATTAGAGCAGTTGCTGTGTTAATGGCTGTTCTGTTCTGACTCACAATTTCTTACTGTTCCTGCATCTAAGCTATGTTTTCAAAGTATTTCATTTAGACAAGACATTTCATAATAGACAATAATTAAAGCCATTAAATTTAAATTATTAAATGTCATGTTAATGAAATTCAATATATATATATTTTTTGTAGTTTTTAATTTTATTATATTATGTTAGTCACCATACAATACATCATTAGTTTTTGATGTAGTGATCCACGATCCATTGTTTTCGTATAACACCCAGTGCTCCATGCAGTACGTGCCCTCCTTAATACCCATCACCGGGCTAACCAATCCTCCCTCCCCCCTCCCCTCTAGAACCCTGTTTGTTTCTCAGGTCCATAATCTCTCATGGTTCATCTCTCCCTCCAATTTCCCCCCCATTTTTCCCTTCCTTCTCCTAATGTCCTCCATGTTATTCCTTATGTTCCACAAATAAGTGAAACCATATGATAATTGACTTTCTCTGCTTGACTTATTTCACTTAGCATAATCTCCTCCAGTCCCATCCATGTTGATGTAAAAAAATAAGGAACGCTTCACGAATTTGCGTGTCATCCTTGCGCAGGGGCCATGCTAATCTTCTCTGTATCGTTCCAATTTTAGTATATGTGCTGCCGAAGCGAGCACAAATTCAATATATTTTTAATTCAGATAAAGCAATACTTGAACTATCATGCAAAACAATTATAGCTTACTTTAGAAAAACGCAACTCCTTTTCACTCAGAGGTGAAAAAGCACAAGTGAGTTTTGTTTTGTTTTGTTTTTTAAGATTTTACTATAATCTCCTCACCTAAGTGAGACTCAGACTCACAGCCCTGAGATCAAGAGTCACTCACCCTACCAACTGAGCCAGCCAGGCGCCTCAATGAGTTTGGTTTTAGTGAAGATCAAATTTATTTTTTTTACATCAGGTTTAAAAAAGCAAAGTTGAGGGGCACGTAGGTGACTCAGTCAGTTAAGTGACTGACTCCTGGTTTCAGCTCAGGTCAAGATCTCATGGGTGGTGGGATGGAGCCCCAAGTCAGGCTCAGTCTCAGGCTGGGGGGGTGGGGGAGGGGGGTCTGCTTAAGGATGCTCTCCCTCTGCCCCTCCCCCCACTCATGCGCTTTCTCTTTCTCTCTCTCTCAAATAAATAAATCTTTAAAAAAAGCAAAGTTGAAAATCTTTATGCACTTTCTACTCAGTTGGAAAAAATATTTGTTCACAAAATCATCACCAAGTTAACACTAAGAAACTTTGATAAACTATTTTTCTTTACTTTTCTCTGTAGTAATTAAATTCCCATATTGAGAGTACAAAATAACAACACTGACATCACAGTATATAAGCAAATTGTTTAAAAATTAAATTTTAATAGTAACAAATACAATATTTCAAAAGTCCTTTTTATGATTACTCACTGTAAGTATGATCATTTGAATTTTGTGTTTAGAATTCTTTTACATCTCATTATATGACATTTTTTGGATAATGGCAATTCTAATAATGACTGATGAAGGATCAGTGATCATTCCACTACATATTTTGGTATAGAAAAAAACTTTTTCAGTTCAAATACAAATAGATTTTAATTCACAAGTCTTGATTGTCATGAAATATAAAAGCTAATAACTCCAAAGTTAAATTTATTTTTTAAATCTGATTTTGCAATTAAATTCCAGAAACAAAGAATAAAAAATATTTCTCCTAATCCCAATATGGTTCTAAAAGTTTTGGGAGAAAAAAACAATCTTTGAGTAACTATATATTCAAATGATGATTTATCGTTGATTTTTTTAACCTAACAATACAAAAATATTCATTCATAAAACGTGGAAAGAAAAAAAAAAACTCTCACCTATTTCATTAATTGTGTCCTTATGGCAATCTAAAACTAATTTACCCAGATTGTGAATTGTGATGTTTTATTTGCTTCCATATTAGTACACTGATAACAAAGACAAAACAAATACCCTCTTTGTTCTAGCAAACTGTGATAACCCAGTGTGTATACATTTTCATCAGTTTACCCTAATAATTTAGGGTTTAATATATATACATAATAAGGCATAGATATACATGGAAAAGCAGAAGACTGACCTGCAGGGGGAAAAGATGAAAGTAAATTCCAGTCAACACCAACTCCAATTATTTCATATTTTACCACTAGCTTTGATAGTAGGTTCTATAAACTGTTTACAGAGCAGTGTCCATAACACTAACTTTCCACATATTTGACGTATTAACTTCCATTTAATATCTACTATTTTTAAATAAAATGTCTGTTTGAAAAAAATTCTCAGTGTAATTCTCTCTCCTTTCCTGAATTTTTTTCCTTCCATTAAGACAGCATTCTTTATTAAGGACTAGACTTTAGGTTTCTCATGCCAAGAACAATATAGCTGGACTTTATAACCTGGATCATTTTCAAACATTTTGCAATTGGTGTCCTCAATATTTGAAAATGCAAAGTGGGGGCGCCTGGGTGGCTCAGTTGGTTAAGCGACTGCCTTCGGCTCAGGTCATGATCCTGGAGTCCCTGGATCGAGTCCCGCATCGGGCTCCCTGCTCGGCAGGGAGTCTGCTTCTCCCTCTGACCCTCCCCCCTCTCATGTGCTCTCTCTCATTCTCTCTCTCTCAAATAAATAAATAAAATCTTTAAAAAAAAAAAAAAAAGAAAATGCAAAGTGAACAAAATTAAGATTACCTTAAGCATGTCTAAGATGTTCTGAAGCATATCACAAGCTAAGATTAAGCAAGTTGGCTACTCCAAGTTTATTCTGGAAACCAACCACACATGTAGTCACAGCACATTGAACACACCTGCTTTTTCAAGTGGCACTGCCCACAAATACCTTAGAAGTCTCACAGCTTGGGGGAGGCCGCGGGGGCCGCCTGGGTGGCTCAGTCGTTAAGCGGCTGCTTTCGGCTCAGGTCATGATCCCGGGGTCCTGGGATCGAGCCCCGCATCGGGCTCCCTGCTCAGCGGGAAGCCTGCTTCTCCCTCTCCCACTCCCCCTGCTTGTGTTCCCTCTCTCGCTGTGTCTCTCCCTGTCAAATAAATAAAATCTTTAAAAAAAAAAAAAAAAAGTCTCACAGCTTAAAAAGCCTCTCGTTTCCTGAAACAGTTACTCATAAACTACAATTTTTCATGTCTTCTACTCCTGGTGTGTAAGGGTAATACAAACTAAAAGGATGCCTGGCCAATTGGCAATGCGGTATTCCTGGACATGTGCCATGTAAGCATATGGTTCTAATACCAACAATCAGATAATAAAAATAATGCTAATTTTTTATTTTGTTAAAGACAGATTGAAATCTATCACAGACCAGAGAACGAGATAATAGAAGCTTTTAAAAGTATTATACTTACTGTTTCTTTAAAATCCTTTCACATGGAAAGACCCAAAGGTTTTCAACTTGGAAACAAATTTGAGATGAAATGCATCTCGCTCGCCGGTCTAAAAGATGCTGACTAGCAAACTAGCAATTCCGGAGCTGGTCTGATTTCTTCTGTAGACACAGTCACCGGACCGGGGCGAATCAGGCAGGGAGGCAGACTGGCCTCGGCCTGCCGCAGGCTCACACTCAGGGGGTCCGCGGGCCGCATGCTGCCGTCGTCAAGGCAACGACCTCACTCTGCCCCAACCATAGGCACAGTCTCCCGAGAGGGATACGGCGCAGGTCAGAATGCGTCCACGGCAGGCACCAACACGCCTGTTAAGGCCAAGGCCTGTAAAGAAATTAGTTGGGTGGGAGGGCACCGTCTCCCGGCTCTCAAGGTGCCCAGTCCCTGGAGTCTGTGAACCTGCTTGGCTCCAGCAAACCCTGGGCGAAGGCGTTGGCCACCGAGCTGCAAGGGGGCGGGTTCCCACCCGTCCGGCCCCGCCCCGAGTGCGCCAAGCCTCCCGCGTTCTGATTGGCTGGGCCCTGTCGTCACGAGCTACGATTGGCTCAGCGCCAACCACCCTGCCCCTTCACCTAGGGCTTGGCCCAGGTTCTGTTCACTGATGCGAGAACACCAGCACCCACTTTATACTTCAATTCTCAAGTAGAGCGGCACCTTTCTGCCTTTGCCGGGAGACCTTTCCTCGCAACTGACAGCAAGAGGCGATTCCGGCGCTCACGGAGAGAATAAAAGGGTGGTGGTTTTGTGGGATTGGGAGAAAACAGAAGGGGGAAAACAGGCACAGAGGGCGATGAAGCATTCCTCGCAGCTTCCCTGCGGGGGCGGTGAGCAAGACCCGCCCCTGGCGCCCCCACCCGGGAAGGTTCCCCCTGACCGCGATTCGATGCTTCCTTTCCAGTCGGGGCAGTGGGGCCAGGCTGGGCGAGGTAGGTGATGAGGGTGACAGCCTAGGAAGTGATGATTAGTAGGTGAGGCAAGGTGAAAGCAAGTAGGTGACAACACAAGTGACATTAGGAGGGACCTCGAGGCGGACAGCCTGGGCACTGAAAGCGAGGGACACACTTTAAGTGGAGATAATGGAAGAGGGAGAAAGAACATGAATGAAATAAGAGAAGGGCTAGGCCATCAGAGGAACTAGAAGAGATGTGCGATACCGGCCTGTGGCAGCCAAATAGGGTGCAGTTGGGGGTGAGATGTTAAAGGTACAGACCATGGCTTAAGGCTAGATCCATGACCAGGCAAGATTGGTAGATCAGAATGACACAAAGGCTTGAGTCACATAAGAAACAGGGTTTTCCTCATCTTCAAGTAGTTTGGGGTTTAAGCCATATCCCTCCAGTGAAAGGCCTTAAGCACTCAAGTTATTTTCACATTGTATCACGAAGAGTATGGGAGCCTGGCTGGCTCAGTCCGTGGAGCATGCGACTCTTGATCTCAGGGTCCTGAGTTTGAGCCCCTCGTTGGGTGTAGAGATTATATAAATCTTTATAAAAAGAAATCATGAAGACTAAACATTTTATAATCGTATTTGGTCTCTAGAACACCTTGATCCAATTAAGAGAATGTCCTGGAACAGCAGATATTTATAACTATAGTCAATATTAAGGTATTAATTCTTTCTTGTATACTAAGAAATAAATATTCTGATTTATAAATTATCTTTTGTAAGCTTGGTTAGCATGAATTAATCTTCCAGTGCTTGATCACCTTGGTCAAGCTGCTTAAAATCTAGTTCCTGAACCTGTAATCATGAGGAGCAGACCTAGGACCTGGGCATGGAAAGAATATAATTCTTTGGCCAATCCAAGATGTCCTCATGTAGAAATTAGCTCTATCCCTGGATGTGACCAAGTAGGAGGGAGCCATGCCCTGTTTTGTTACCTCTATAGGCTATAACAGAATCTGATGAATTTTTTATATGAATTCAGGAGACCCCCTTTTATAAAGTGGCAAATCCATGTTTGTTAGGACTGAAGTTTGAGAACAATACAAAAATATCAGGGCACCTGGGTGGCTCAGTCGTTAAGCGTCTGCCTTCGGCTCAGGTCATGATCCCAGGGTCCTGGGATTGAGCCCCGCATCAGGCTCCCTGCTCAGCAAGAAGCCTGCTTCCCCTCTCACACTCCCCTTGCTTGTGTTCCCTCTCTCGCTGTCTCTCTGTCAAATAAATAAATAAATAAAATCTTTAAAAAAAAATACAAGAATATTTTACTTTTCCAACCTTACAAATATATTCAACAACATGAACATTTAAAGGCCCCTCCAGACAAGAGGCCCTGAAGCTTAAATAACCTGTTTATATCCCACAGGGAACCAAAAGGATAAAGACTAAAAAACTAGATTCGGTGAATAGAATGCTTGAGAAGACAGTTTCAAAAAGAACTGAGTTTGAAAGCCAACTGTGAAGGAGACGTAGGGTATTCAACAATTATACATCCTGGGTAAAGCTATCTACAGGTTTGCTGAAGAGGAGGTAGCATTAGGTAGAAGCAGGATTGGGTTATTGCTTATTTTTCGTTTTCAACTGGGAAATCTTTGTAGGGAAAAAGAATGGAGAGAAGCTTTAAAGAGGCAAGAAAAGGAATAATGAAAAGCCTAGGACAGGTAGTGAAGGTGGTAAAGTATGAGAAGGTCTTAGCCCTGAAGAGGCTTAAAGAAAAAAGGAAAAACTGAGAAAAGTGTAGGACGGACACAGTGGCTGGTCTAGATCTTCTCAGTAAAAGAACTTCATTTTTGCTGAAAAAGATAATGGTGAGATTGAGGCTCAAGGATTTGAGAGCAGAAATACCTTGAAATAGTTACAAAGAAGTCATTTTGATATGAAAAGAATATAAAATAGTAAAATGTGCCCACTTGAGCCTGGACACCATGAATTTGCAGTGAAACCAACTGACTCTATTTTATAGGACTTGGCATCCCCAGGGGCAAGAATGGAGAAAACAAATGGCACACAAGCTAACTCTTAGAGAATTGGTACAGCAAGAAGAATAAACAAAGGAGTTAAGAAATGAAGTATGATGGAGGGGCACCTAGCTGGCTCAGTCAGAAGAGCATGTGACTCTTGATCATGAGTTCAAGCCCCACACTGGGTGTATAGCTTGAAAGAAAGAGAGAGGAAAGAAAGAAAGAAAGAAAGAAAGAAAGAAAAGAAAGAAAGAAAGAAAGAAAGGAAAGAAAGAAAGAAAGAAAGAAAGAAAGAAAGAAAGAAAGAAAGAAAGAAAGAAAGAAAGAAA